>NC_092340.1:278662058-278970147 GCF_046630445.1 Rutidosis leptorrhynchoides | reverse complement strand
CAAAGCATTTTGGGCTTTGAAGATGTAATCTTGATTTACATGAAGCCGGACGTCTACGATTAAGTCAACTAAACGAATTAGAAGAATTAAGACATGAAGCATACGAAAATTCGTTAATCTATAAAGAAAGAACGAAGAAATGGCATGATAAAAGAATCAGAAGTTCAAAAGAATTTAAAGAAGGAGACAGAGTTCTTCTTTTCAATTCACGATTCAAGCTATTTCCTGGAAAATTGAAATCAAGATGGTCTGGACCATTCATAGTCAAAAGAGTTTTCCCATACGGAATGATAGAATTAATAAATTCAAATGGGATTGAATTTAAAGTTAATGGTCACAGAGTTAAACATTACATACATGGTCCGATGGAAGTTGACAATGAAGTTAATCATAATTTCACCACCCAAGAAAACCTTCAAAATGAAAACATAAATATGTTATCAACAACATATGAAAAATCAAAATTGGAATATAGGGAGGATTCAAATTTGAGTGATGAAGAAGAATTCCTATACAAACCTCCCATTCCAAGAAACGAAGAAAAATGTGAACAAGAAATTCAAATAGAAATAAAAGAACCAAGGAAAGAACACCCGAAAAAGGTTTACAAACCAACTCGACTTACTAAAGCAGGAGACCCGGGTGAATTTATCATTTCTTGCTTACTTAATAATGGTGCTGTATATAATGGACTCGCAGATTTAGGAGCAAGTGCAAATATTATGCCTCTTTCCTTATACAAAAGATTAGGCATGAGTAAATTAAAACCAACCAAAATAGGTGTTCAATCATTTGACCAAACCATTAAACACCCGGTTAGAATAGAAAATAATTTACTTGTTAACGTGGAAAGTTTGACCTTTGTTGCAAACTTCATAGTGATTAATATGGAGGAAAACCTTGATATTCCTCTAATTTTAGGTCGCCCATTTTTAGCAACCACCGAGGCATTCATTGATGTAAGAGAAGGTAGAATGACACTTAGGGATGGTGATACATCGATCGCCTTTGTGAACCGAAAGTTTAGATCTCCACAAACCAAAACTGTTAGACCAATAAAAACGCATAAGTGTGGGGAAGATGAAGAAACACTTAATGATGATCCAATCACAAAGAATGCCGTTGATGATACGAAATTAGATGAACCCATTTTTAACAGTTCAACGAAGAAACTTTATAAACGGATTCACGATGCTAAGAATAAAGGAAACTTTAAGTTATATAACCGATTAATATCCAATTTATCGTCAAAAGAAAAGGCAATGTTAGTTGAATTTTGTGAAAGTTATGGAGGAAATCAACAAATGGATTGAAGTAAAAGTCAAAGATATACAAGTTGTTGAAGATTCAATTGAAAAGAATGTTAATCACAATTTCAACTAAGTATAGGGAGTTTATGTATTTCTATTAGAGTTAGATTGTCTGTTTTCGTGTAGTTCTCGAAAATGGAACCCGAATGGTCTTTCCCTAGTAGACCCTAAAGAACTAGTCTTCTCCCCCCATTCTAAATTTTTATTTTTTTTAGGTTTTTACAAAATGAAGACTGCTTGTGAACTAAACCATGGTCTAATGCTACACGCTTTGATCACTAAACGTAATAATGACACACTACCGAGTGAAATAGTATCAGTAATCAGAGAAAGATTGGACAGAGTTAGAAAAGAATCCAGATGCGAAGATAATAAGTTACAATTTGGTAAAGAAAAATCAAAATCCGCAGCGAAAAGAAGAGCGCGACACCTAGAAAGATGTTTCAAATGCGGAAAATGGTCACATGGAGGTAAATGTTCAAATAATCAAACCTATTCAAATACCGAATTTGTTACTTTATGCAGAGACGGACCGTTCATATGTTTAGAAGAAAAAACACTGAATGCTCGAGGTTACGCCTATGTAGCCATGGAAAACCAATTAAACCGACTATCTTATGAATGGGATAGATCATATAACTAAGAAATCTATTTCACAGGTATGTTTGTACAGTTTTTATTTTTTTTATTTTTATTTTTAACCTTTTGATAATAAACGCTAATTTGTTCGCTATAAAGTATTAAATTGGTATTGAATAAAATTAGGTTTGGCGACCGAAATTATTGATATCATTCAAAAATTTATTACATCACTGCGAAATTTAACGTTTATTCTTAAGGTATAAATATCTTTAATCAATCAACCCAAAATATTTCAAAAATTCGTCATGAGTTAAATTAGGTCTTGGAACCGAAATTACTTTACCGAAAAGAGGGGCGCATATTTTTGATAATATTTGATTGATTAAAGTGGGATAAAAAGCCAAAACGATTTTTAATTTTATTTTTACCATGTTTTTAAAATCAATATATAAATCTTAAATTAATATTGTAAACTTTGTAAAATCAATATATTTAAAATTGTAAATATTTGAAAAATTAATATAAGTTTGATGTGAATTTATAATATTAATTTTTAAATTAAGTTTGGTGTGAATTTTTAATTTTTAAAATATGAATTTTTAATTTTATGCATTTCAAATTTTAAGTTTGGTGTGAATTTTTAATATTAATTTGGAATTTTATATTTAAGTTGTGTGAATTTAAAAACAAAAATTTACTTTATCTCATTAAGTTAAAAATATGATTTTTAAAATTCGTCGTAAGTTGAAGACTAGGTCTTTGAACCGAAATTGCTTTACCCAAGGGAGGGGCGAGAACTTTTATTATCATTATTTTTAATCTTATTGAATTAAAGTATGCCAAAAACATTAAAAAAAACCCCAAAAATCTTAGCTTTTAAAACAATCGCTACAAAAAGACAAATTTTAAAATTTTGTTGAAGGACGGACTAGGACATGGTTCCGAAACGACCTCGTCCTAAATAACAAGGGAAACAAAATTTTAAAATTAATTACTTAATTGTTTTAATTAGTATAAGATATAAAAAAAAAAAAAAAAACAAACTCCGCGACTCGCGGAGTTTGAAGGTTCAAACACCGCGACTCGCAGAGGGACCAAAACTCAGAAAAAAATAAAAACGCAAAAACTGATTAGTTGAACATCCCCACACCACAAATACTGCGAAACACAGCCGCAAAAACCCGAAAAAACACCCCCAAAATCACAATTTTTAACCGTTAATCATCAAATCTTTTACTAAAATCATGTTGAGAAGGATGCTATCAAGGAATTACTCAAGAAAAACGGTAAATTTCTACACCTAAACACCATTTAATCTAAAAATTAGTGTTCTTGAGCAATTTTATACCCAATTTGATTTTGATGCTTTTTAGTGTAATTATGCTTAAATTATTTATGTATTATGCTTGTATAACCTAGATTGATGCTATTTAACATGATTAGAAGCCTTAAACTTCAAATTTTGAGTAATCTAGGCTTTGTGTTCTTGAGCAAATTTGGGGCTTTTTGATATAAACAGGTTATGGCCGATTTTTTCGTGAATTGTTGCTAAATTAAGTAGTGTAACATGTTTAGGTAGTTAAATGATCCAAACTTTGAGCCTAAACATGATTTTGAGAATTAAAGTGGACTTTTTCAAGTCTAAAAATTCATGAACTTGATTTTTGAGAGATAATGCCATTTGAAACTTGTTTAATTGCTAGTAATGATTATTTTGACATGTTATTTGAGTTGAATGCTTATGAACTTGGCGAACATTTTCGTATATGCTTATTTGGAAAAGTGTAGATTTGATGAAAATATGAAAATGGGCTTAAGTTTGATAGAAATTGATCATGTCATTGTAATTATTTTGATTGATGATTTTGCTGACACTAATGCATATTTGGATGCACAAAAATTGTGTTTGATGTGTTTTGCAGACTGAAAGGGGTGAATCTTCATCCCAAGCTCGCAATGCTCCTGCTGAGAATGCGGAACAACAGGAGGTGGATAACTACTACAAGCAAGATATACCTCATCCAGTCATGACATTTTCTGATATGCACTTGGAAGATTTGCACCCGAACCTGAGATTTGACAGACTTTGGATAGATTATCCAAAATACCAAAGGGGTTTGCATACTCTTCATTCTAAAGTTGTTGAGGTACCTAGGGTCATAGAATGGGGACCATTAGAAGCTGTAGAATTGGCCGGGCCAATTCTGGAATTACTTGCACAGAGGTATGGTAATTCTACTTTTAACGACTGGGTACGTTTATTCACCATGCGTAGACCTGTATATAAAGTATGGTGTGAAGAATTGTTGTGTAGTATAGAATTAAATGATCGGGTAGCTAGTTTAACCGATCGATCTTTTATTAGATTTTTGTTAGGAGGTTCGATACGCCACATGTCTTTACTAGACATGGCTCAGGCTTTACGTATATATACGCCTGAGGAGTTAGCATCTGCCGATTGTAGAGGGTTGATACTAAATGGTAGAAAGATAGATGAAAATTTTGATACACATGGTGTATGGAGTCAAATGACAAGCCATCACCGATTTAAAGGGGAAATTACTCTTATTTGGATATAGATAGAGCTGAATTAAGAGTAATTCATAGGTTTTTAGCTAATTCGATTACACAAAGAGGTAAGAACAAGGAAAAGGTAAATGAACAGGATTTGTTTTACCATATGTGTATTCGAGAACCACAAAGCGCTGTAAGTATACCTTATTGTGTGGGTTATTATTTATCAGCTATGGTTAGGGGGATGAGACCACATAGCATAATAGGAGGTGGTATATTTATTACTTTGATTGCTGAATATCTCGGTGTGGATATAAGTCGGGGGGGATTATTAGTCGAAGAACCAGAACCCCGCGATACACTAGGTTTAAATGTATACCATGGTGCGAAAGTTTTGAAGAGACGAAATAACGCCGCAGTACAATACCATGGTAGACATCCACAGGTTGAGAGAAACCAACAGCAAGGTAATGTAGGAGGGGGAAATGAAATGCAAGAAATGCAAAGGTTTATAGCTTCATAGGAGTACGAAAATGCTAGACATAGAGCATTTGAAGATTGGCAAGTTCATCAAAATCAAATCATAGCTTATTGCCAACATATAGGTAGAAACTATATTCCTACTACAAAGCCCATATTCCCTCCCTGGTCTATAACGATTCAACCACCGTATCCTACGTATAACCCAGCCGAAGCATTTTATAGCACCTATGGTTATGCATGGAACCCCTACTGGTATCAGTATCATCCCTAGTCTACTTAGTTTTATTTATTTTGTAATTTATAATGTTGATACGTTTAATACTTATGTTAATATTGTAATAGTTTTTATAATTTTCTAACTTTTATTCTTAGATTTTAATAATTTTTGAATGTGGGGTAATATACCAAACTTCAAAAATATGTATATATGTTTGCAGTTTATCTTATGTACACAACAGGGTAAAACAACGCATTTTCAAAGACTGGCATTAAGTTCAGCAAAAGCAACTAATTTTGACGACAAGATGCAAAATATATGTGAAATAACAACAAGACGGAATGAACAAATGATATGCACCATTTATCATTCAGCAAGCAAACACAAATATGTTTGGAAACTTTGGTAAAATTTAATCATTTTCACACAAATCACCCTCAATAATTTAAATTGTTACTGATTTCTTGCAAATGGGGGCATTGCAAGATCTTAAGTGTGGGAAGGGGTTAAATTCTTTCGGATTTTAAAATTTTTACTTTATACACTTGGTTACCATTAGAAATACTAGTAAAGTAGTAGTTGTATTAGAATCTAGTGCTCTCTGATAATAAAGAACAGCCCTAGTCTTATATACTGACTACCCAATTCTAGTAAAAATTTTCAAAATTTTCAATTAAATGAACTCAAAATCATGTTTATACATATTTATGAACTATAAAACTAGGTGTTAACACCGAAATTATTGTTACCTCAGAAAGGACATAAATTGAGAAACAAACCAAAATGTTAAAATTCATTTAAAATGGAATAGAGGACAATAAAAAGGAAAATAAAAGCCAAGTGTGGGAAAATTCTCCAAGTTATTCAAAACATATGTCACATATTTTTGTACAAATAACTGAAAATACTTTTGCTTTGGACCAAACTAAACTATTTTACCCGATGAAAGAAAAGAAGAGATGGATCTACACGATGAATCAATTCCATCATTAAAAGGAAGTAAAGTCTTCTGAAAAAGAAACGCGCTTCTTGATTTAGGTCATGAAGTTGTCGTCCAGACCAGCTGTAGGTTGACGAAAAACCTAGAAAAGTCATCACTAAAATCAGCAGGAAATCCACGGACCTCAGCATTAAACAGGGTCGCCAAGTGGTCAGATTTATCCTAACCATGAGAAGGATTTATCTCGTAAAATGGGGGGCACCATGCAAATTAGCTGGATAAGACTAATGAATCAGATCCCCAGAAAGGATAATCTCCTTAAAAGATCAAAAATCAGCTTTTAAGCCTGATATTACTCAATCCTTGAGATTGACCTTAAAGATTGAGAATTACAAACTCATGGAATTCAATGATATCTAAACTCGAGCCTGAACGAGAAAATATTTTGATCAAAATTACAAACCGATTTGTTTTCTAAAAACCCATTTTCAATGCGTTCATTACCATTGAATGTAAAATCATAGGAATTCACCTGGAATTCATTAGGTCACCTGAACCAAATCGGGTGTCAACCGTAAGAACGGTGGTTGCATAGTGGTCAAAGACAGGACCTTGTGCCAAACCTACAAATTATAAGGGTGAGCTTTACTATTGCTCCTACCAAGGATAGTAATTGCGTCTGACACGTTATAGACCATAATTAAAAGCATGTCAGGGGACATTGCCTTAACAGTTGACTTGTTCAACGCTTTCCTTTACAACCGGACGGTAGTTTACCGAAAGGTAATATACGGGACAAGTAAACTGGACGTGTTGCTTTCCTAATACAAGGTTAGCAAGTGGGTGACACAAAACCGCAAGTTTTGAGCTAAAATTTTCAAATATGAAACCCACCAAACCCACAAAAATAATTTGCAAACACCGGTGAAGGGTTATTCCGGAAAACTTATCTACGGTAAAAACTAGATTTAATTTTCAAAAGATCAAATGTTTTCATAAAGATCCAATTTCCTTAATGGATCTAAATTTTTATAGTCATGTGGGACTGTAAACCATATCGTTACTACCATTGCTTATACCGCCGTATAGAAATCACTGATGTACAAAGTGTGAAGAATAAAGAAGTGATTCTAGTATTTCAAGACGATATTGCTTGAGGACAAGCAACGCTCAAGTGTGGGAATATTTGATAATGCTAAAAACGAACATATATTTCATAGCATTATTCCTCAAGAAAGACAAGCTTTTAGTTGCAATTGTTCTATTTAAAAGTGATATTCGTTTAAATAATAAAAGGTGAAGACAAAAGACAGATTCGACGAATTGAAGACGCAAACGACCAAAAAGTTCAAAAGTACAAAATACAATCAAAGAGGTTCCAATTATTGATAAGAAACGTCTCGAAATTACAAGAGTACAAGATTCAAAACGCAAAGTACAAGATATTAAATTGTACGCAAGGACGTTCGAAAATCCGAAACCGGGACCAGAGTCAACTCTCAACGCTCGACGCAACGGACTAAAAATTACAAGTTAACTATGTATATAAATATAATATAATATATAAATAATTATATTAATTATATATATATATATATATTATATTTATAAAATAAATCGTCGGCAAACAAAGAGCCAAATGTGGGTGAGCTGTAAAAACAAACTCCGCGACTCGCGGAGTTTGAAGAAGGAATGGGCCGCGAGTCGCGGAGCCCCAAAAACTGAAACTCCCTATAAAAGCAAACGAATTCTGATCGCAAAAACATATAATATATATCCATCTCTCTATCTATATACGTAATATTTATATTTATAATTTATATTTTAATTTTAATTTTAATTTTAATCCTAATAATAAGGGTATGTTAGCGAATGTTGTAAGGGTGTAAGTCGAAATTCTGTCCGTGTAACGCTACGCTATTTTTAATCATTGTAAGTTATGTTCAACCTTTTTAATTTAATGTCTCGTAGCTAAGTTATTATTATGCTTATTTAAAACGAAGTAATCATGATGTTGGGCTAATTACTAAAATTGGGTAATTGGGCTTTGTACCATAATTGAGGTTTGGATAAAAGAACGACACTTGTGGAAATTAGATTATGGGTTATTAATGGGTTTTATATTAACTAAACAATACCTTGTTAATTTAATATACAAACTTATAATTCGACGTATTTATATATAACCACATACGCTTGACTGGGTACGGTGGGCAGGATATCTATAAATACCAATAATTATTCATTTTACCGGATACGGAACTGGATTAATAGTTAATAGACTTGTTGAAACAGGGGTGAATTACATTCAAGGGTAATTGGTGTAATTGTTAACAAAGTAGTAAAACCTTGGTTTACACGCAGTCGATAACCTGGTGTATTCATTAAACAAAGTATTAAAACCTTGTTACAATTCGAATCCCCAATTAGTTGGAATATTTGACTTCGGGAATAAGAATAATTTGACGAAGGCTTTCGCTCTTTATATTTATGACTGATGGACTATTATGGACAAATCCGTATGGACATATTAAATAATCCAGGACAAAGGACAATTAGCCCATGGGCATAAAACTAAAATCAACACGTCAAACATCATGATTACGGAAGTTTAAATAAGCATAATTCTTTTATTTCATATTTAATTTCTTTTATTTTATATTTAATTGCACTTCTAATTATCGCATTTTTATTGTTATTGTATTTAATTGCACTTTAATTATCGTACTTTTTAATTATCGCAAGTTTATTTTATCGCACTTTTATTATTCGCAATTTAATTATCGTTATTTACTTTACGCTTTAAATTAAGTCTTGTATTTATTTATTATTTTACATTTGGTTTTAACTGCGACTAAAGTTTTAAAATCGACAAACCGGTCATTAAACGGTAAAAACCCCCCTTTATAATAATAATATTACTTATATATATATTTGTATTTTTATAAATTTAAACTAATATAGAGTTAAGCTTTGTGAAAAAGATTCCCTGTGGAACGAACCGGACTTACTAAAAACTACACTACTGTACGATTAGGTACACTGCCTATAAGTGTTGTAGCAAGGTTTAAGTATATCCAATCTATAAATAAATAAATATCTTGTATAAAATTGTATCGTATTTAATAGTATTTCCTTGTAAAATTTAATAGTATTTTATACCCCTTAGCTTTAACCATCAGTATTCGAAACTTTCTAGAAAACATCATTCGTACCTTGCGAAGTTAGCAAGAGTTCCGTGAACACCAACATGATTCACTGAGAAAATATCAATAAAACTGAGTGTTGATTACATTAGTGAAATACTCCGTAAAGATTATTAAATCTTTAATGTTTTAGAGATTACTCATTTCTAATTCAAGTCAAAAATCAAATGAGCTTAATATGATATTAACTCATCAAATCTGTATTACATCTGAAGAAAATATACATACATATATTTTCATAAAAACGGTAATAAAAATTCTTTTGTACAAAATATTACTTGTGAAATCTTTAACGGGTAGGTAATTCCCGGGAAATATATAAGTTCACAATTAATATATTATACTGTACATTCTTCAACTTTGATTCAAAAATTATTAACTATGCTCACAGCGATATACAATCATTTCCATACAAATTCAATTACATATTCTAATATTGACGGATCAGAATACAAGTCAAGATTTAACGGGTGATATCATTCTTAGATCTCTACATCTTTCAAAGCTATACTTTGACTTCAAAAATGTGAAAGATCCTTTAGCATTGTTATTATTGAAAATAACCTTGAAATTTCAAAGCTATCTTTGATCTTCCGAAAAATAAACTTTCAAAGCTAAAAAAAAAAAAAAAAAAAAAACCTTTCAAAGCTATCTTTTCAAAAAAAAAAAAAAAAAAAAAAAAAACCTTGCAATTTCTTTTCAAAGTATCCAGTATTATCAACCGTTCAACCAGTCAACGACGACCTTTTAGACTTGTAACTTTGGCATATATATTTTTTTTATCGGGGAATCTTTCATGTTCCACCACATTAGCAGTAAATTTACCAACAACTTCATTGATCTTTGACCTTCCGAAAAATCCTTATACTCATTGAAACCGTATCATGTACTCATCCACATCTTGTAACGGCAATTGTCATACCAACTATCGGGAATTAGCAATCAGTATTTTGAAATCTTGTAGCACGTCTACGCCAACAGTTATATGTGTACATATAACGTCTACCTCCTGGACTTACATACTTCGAATGTGAAGCTTCCGAAAAACACCCCAAACTACGAAACTAGTTCTCCGAATTTTGGAAAAATGTTGATGAAGCAGCAAAAACTATAAACGACCTTAACAGTCAAAAGTTTGATGATAAAGAATAGTATGGTGGTAAAGCTGAGAAAAAGAGAAGGTTTGGAATTGAAAAACGGATTGAGCAGACCATGAAGGAGGCTGTGGACAAATCACAAAGACTAAATCTACCTTCAAAGAATCCAAATGATTCATAGTCTGCTGAAATCATTAGCGAATACCTTGCTCCTTACTCTAAAACATTTGCGGACAATATTCTTCATCATGATCTTATCTTAAATATTAGAAATTCTAAGATATCATCATATTTTTCATTATAAATATCCTCCATATTTCTGGAGATAATTCCATAATCATTCTTATCGGAAATCAATTTTCTCCTTATGATATCTGTGTTACATCATAAAAGAAACTATTTTAGTTTCTAAATTCTAAAACCTTCGAGTTTAAAATATGAATATTTTTGAAGTGGTATTGGGAATTGAAGCATGAGTTAGTATAATATAATGACACTTGATCAACGTGATTATATTACAGTAAGTCATGCTGAGTTTCTAATGAAACGTGATAAAGGTTCACAGATCCCACCCTCATCATGAACCATGTTACATAACTCTTTCATTTTATTTAACCTCCAAACGTATCAAGAAAATATTTTTCTTGATGATTCTATCTTTTTCGGATATTCTGGTAATTTGACAAGTCAGATTGTGCCATTACCATTTCTTTCTTAGAACATTAACTATGTTCATTTCAAAATCCATACCTACGAATTTTGGACTATTATTCGCTTGACTTAAAGTCGGGAAGAGAAAACGAAATCATGAAGCTCCGAAATATAATGGAAAATATAAAGCCCAAAAACAACCCCGAAATTACAAACCGTGTATATCGATGCGTATAGCAATATAAAGACACAGGAGAATGAAAAATACTATAACCCCAAGGTAATAGTAGAAGAAAATAACCTCCTCTGATGGTAGATGAAAAAGAAGAATGAAGGATACGATAGCCAAGAAAATATCAAGAATCAGAACAGGATTAAGCATTTTCACAATCTATTAAGAAGTATGAAATAAGAAAGAAGATTATAGGAGTGGTGAAAATAAATGAAAGGGAAGAGGTCAATTTATAGCAAAATATCAGACATAGCAATCGAGGCAGATTACGCATTTAATCAAAGGAAATCCTAATTTCCTTAAATTTCGAAGAATCAAATCTTATTTAAATTATGAAGATTTTCTATTCCTTAAATTCCGGAAATCAATTGTTACTACATCAAGAGATAAGACGAATCTCTATTCTCCATTTCACTCTATTACGATAACTTCTCTCATACGCTTTGAATAATCGGATTGTTTTATCCATATTATTTAACGGTGATAAAACCCTATTTATCAACACATGTACGGCATGAAAACATTTTTATTGTTAGTCATGACGACCTCACTCAAATTTCGGGACAAAATTTCTTTAACGAGTAGGTACTGTGATGACCCGGAAATTTCTGACCAAATTTAAACTTAATCTTTGTATGATTAACATTTCCGACACGATAAGCAAAGTCTGTAAAACTGAATCTCAAAATTTTTAAACTATTCAAATACCTTTCGGTTGTTCTCGATGATTCGCGAACAATTATATGTAAATAGATACATATATACTATAACTTGAAAAGGTAACAATGTATTAATTGTTTGATACCGTACATTAAACTTATTGGTTTAAATATCTGTTTGAACATATATGATAAGTTGGAATTGTAATTGTATGAATAACTTGCGATGTGTACTTAAAACGTGTTTATGAATATTAACTTGGTTATTAAACGTTTTGATTTAAAACAATATTATTAAATTTACTTTGATAGATAACGAGATGATGATTTATAGAAGTAAATGACTAAAACACTCGAATGTATAAGTTATATTTCGAGTGATATAATTTATGGATAGTTAAGTCTATATTTTGACAAATGTACGAGTCACGAAAGGTAAAGTGCCAGTTTTCTCAGTGTACGTAAGGACGTTCGAAAAACCGGAACCTCGTGTGACAACGTACGACTTATCGGAACAAAAATTACAAATCAACTATGCACGTGAATTTAATATAATATATAATTAATTATATAAATTATATATATTTATTGATATTTATTTAATATGTCGACAAACTAGAAGTTAAAACAGATGTGAGCTGGATTTATGGGCCATGCGATCGCATGGCATTTAACCACAAAACCCATGTGATCGTATGGGGTCAGATTTCAGGAAAAGTCTATAAATTCGATCGAGTTCTGGCATAATGCACACACACATATCCATCTATATTACACTGTATTATATTTATAATTTATATTATTATTATTAATAATATTAAGATTATTAATATTAATCTTATTATTATTATTATTATTATTATTATTATTATTATTATTATTATTATTAATATTAATACATAAAATACTACGACGAGGTTATGAGCGTGTCACTTTCAAAATGAGTTTACGAGCAAGCTAAAGCTAAGGAAATTGTGGGTTATTGCCAAGGAGGTTATGGGTAATGTTCGGGGGTATATTTATGAATCAAACCTAGTGTTTATCATCTCCGTTACGTCTACACACTTTTCTACAATATTGAATCTCAATATTAATACGTAAGCATTTATATTTTATAAATTAATAGTGTATACATACTAGTGCTCGAGTGTATATATTTATACATGCTTGTATACTAAATTTCGTCGTTAAACATTTTATAATGAATCACGAATTAAATACATATATTACTGGTAAAAGGTATATGATATACATGTTTTCGGAAAGCTGGCGAAAAATCAATAACTTTTCATTTAGATATCGGATAGTTTCGAAGAACGAATCAAAAGATATGGTCAACTGAATTATAATTGACGTTAATTGAAATTGCTTTTGAATCTACAATTAGGATTTAAACAACTTGTTTACGAGATTGATAAAATGGATTTTTGAATATTACCAGCTGAGTAAATGAATCCTTATATAAAACACGTCTCGTTTGGTTAAACAACTGTCAAAATTGACTTTTTGGAACGACTTTGGATAACTTTTGTGTGTCGATCTCGAGCATTAGGATTGTGATACACTATGACCTGACCTAGCTTGATAGACATTTATTGACCAACATATGTTCTCTAGGTTGAGATCTACGATTATTTGATATACCAAGTTTCGGTCACATTTTGGTGAACAACTTTATATGCTGCTAAGGTGAGTTTCATTTGCTCCCTTTTTAATTGCTTTTGCAATATATATTTTTGGGCTGAAAATACATGCACTTTATTTTAAACGCAATGGATACAAGTACAAACTAAATTCTATGCTGAGTTTAAACCGAAAATCCCTTAGCTTTGGTAACGAGTAACTGCGAGTACATAGGATATGGACTGGTGGAGGGGAATAACAGTATATGGATCCATAGGGCTTGACATCCCCGTCCGAGCTAGAGCGCTAGCCTTTTAACGGACGTGTGTTATTTGAGTTTAGGACACGTTGGTTTGCGTGTATTAAAACGAATGGGGTATTTATCATTATAATGTTAAAGCTTAGTTACCAGGGTGCTCTGTTATGCAGAATCTATTGATAAACTTTTCTGGATGAAACAACTGAAATCTTGTGATCCACTTTTATATACAGATTATGCGAAACACTAAAACTATGAACTCACCAACCTTTGTGTTGACACTTGTTAGCATGTTTATTCTCAGGTTCCCTAGAAGTCTTCCGCTGTTTGCTTATATGTTAGACAAGCTATGTGCATGGAGTTTTACATGGCATATTTTTCAAGGAAACGTTGCATTCACCAAATCATCACCATGTATCTTATTTTGACTGCATTGTCGACGGAAGTACTGTTGTAAACTATTATTTATGGTGATTGTCTATATGTAGAAATAATCAGATGTCGAAAACCTTTGATTTAAATATTCATTTATGGTGTGCCTTTTTAAAAGAATGCAATGTTTACAAAACGTATCATATAGAGGTCAAATACCTCGCAATGAAATCGATGAATGACGTGTTCGTCCATATAGATTTGGAGCGATCGTCACAGTCGATGATGATGATTATACGATAATTGAATGATTACGATGACCATTATGATGATGTTTAAGGAAGAAGATGATGATAAGTGTGGATGAGGCGAATAGATGATAATGATGATGAAGAATTGTTCCATTGTGAACCTGCTTTTGTGTATATATATATATTTTTATGACCGACACCTACAAAAGCAAAACCCCACTTGCAATATAATAGATGTTACCTTGTGATATTATTATTTTTCTCCCTTTCTTTCTACTTTCAGTATTGAAGTGGGACGCTTCAGTAATCATGAGTACATTTGGGGCTGTAAATCTTTAAATGGGGCCGAGACTATCATTTTATTTTGGGCCACATTTAGTTGTCTTGTTGGGCCAATATGTTTGATTTTGAGTATGAAGAATATGATGATAACGGTTGACGATAGGTGATTAGGATGCAATGAAGAAGGTGATATGTTTATGTTGATAGCTACGATGATGCTAAATTGATGATGATAATGAAATAGTTTAAGATGATTTTATGTTGTTAATATATACGTGATTATGATAATAGTATGATGGACGATGATGATAGTAAATGATACCCAATTATGATCATTTTATGATGATGATGAAGTTAGGATGATGTTGGTATGATTAGGGTATTATGGCAAAGAAAGAAACGAAATCAAAGATGATGCTATAATCAATTTATTTTGAGGAAGAAAAAGAAACAGTGAACAACGGGTTATAAAATTATAATTAGGGATTAAATCAGAAATAATGTACTAGAGGAGTGGCAAGGTGTTGTGTCGAGTGACCGAGAGGTCGCGGGTTCGAGCCCCTACAAGGGCTGTTAATTTTTTTTAAGCTCCATGAGGTAGTTCTTGTTATTATTTTTATTATTATTATTATTATTATTATTATTATTATTATTATTATTATTATTATTATTATTATTATTATTATTATTATTATTATTATTATTATTATTATTATTGATTTGTTGTTGATTAGGTTAATATAAATAATAGGATCAATATTATTATTATTTTTGTTATTACTAATTAATAACACTAAGCCTATTAGTCTTATTATCATAATTATAAGTCTTAAAACCAATATTATTATTATTAACATTACTAATGTAATTATTATTATAAAATTTTGTCATGTAAGTATTAGTTATCATTATTATTATTATTAGTAACATAAAAAGTATTATAAATATTATCATTATTATTACTAACATAATCATTAGTAATATTGGTATTAAACTTATTATCATTATTATCGTTCTTATAAAATTAATATTTTGTTATCACTAAAACTATCAATATTATCATAAAAAGATACTTTTATATAAAAATACATTACGTTATACTTTATTACTAAAAAGTTGTTAGCTAAGCTATATCAATTAATATATAAATATATACTAAACCTTAATATATAGTTTTTATTATTAATGATAAGTAATAATTATATAAAACATATAAACTAAATATATTAAAATTATCTAAATAACATATAGTATAACATGTATATTATTGATCGATTACAATTATGTGTGTTAATATATAAATAAATGATATAGGTTCGTGAATCCGAGGCCAACCCTATACTTGTTCAATATCGTCATATGTATTTTTACTACAAAATACATTAGGTGAGTTTCATTTGATTCCCTTTTTACTCTTTACATTTTTGAGACTGAGAATACATGCGCTTTTATAAATGTTTGACGCAATAGACACAAGTACCTTAACTGCATTCTATGATAGAATTATCTGGGATTAGGGTTGATTATTATGACACGCATTAGTCCCTGGTTTCTGTTAGAGCGTATGAGCTCCCGAGCCGGGTGGATGGTTTATTATTTATGACATTTTGGCACCGGTTGATCTATATTTTATAAACATGTGTTCAGCCGTGGGGTGTAAAGACCGGCACAGAGGTTCTATATTTTGAAGGCACATGTATTCAGCCGTGGGGTGAAAGACCGGCACAGATGGTTACTATTATATTTTGAATCCTCACCAGTTGTTCTTCATATGAAAGATATTTTTTTGTGCAGTTAGAATGGAACTTCTGCACGTTTTATAATATTAAAAATCTTGTGGTCTATTAAAATGATGAAAATGAAATGATTACTATAAACTGATGAACTCACCAACCTTTTGGTTGACACTTGAAAGCATGTTTATTCTCAGGTTTGAAAGAAATCTTCCGCTGTGCATTACCTCATTTTAAGGATATTACTTGGAGTTATTCATGACATATTTCAAAAGACGTTGCACTCGAGTCATTGAAGTTCATTAGAGATTATTAAGTAAATGACGGACTAAGTCATTTATAGTTTGGATATTATGAAATGGTATGCATACCTGTCAACTTTCGATGTAATGAAAGTTTGTCTTTTAAAAACTAATGCAATGTTTGTAAAATGTATCATTTAGAGGTCAAGTACCTCGCGATGAAATCAACTATTATGAATCATTTATAATCGATATGGACTTCGTCCGGATGGATTAGGATGGGGCGTTTCAGCACATCACCATGGGGAGCTCCTATTTTGTTTGTCAAGAAGAAGGATGGTACATTTAGGTTGTGTATTAACTACAGAGAGTTGAATAAACTTACCATCAAAAACCGTTATCCACTACCGAGAATTGACGACTTATTTGATCAACTACAAGGCTCGTCGGTTTATTCGAAAATCGATTTACGTTCTGGATATCATCAAATGCAAGTAAAGGAGGATGATATTCCAAAAACTGCTTTTAGGACGCGTTATGGTCATTACGAGTTTATGGTTATGCCATTTGGATTGACTAACGCACCAGCTGTGTTCATGGACCTTATGAACCGTGTGTGGGCCATATCTTGACAAGTTTGTCATTGTTCTCATCGATGGCATACTTATTTAGTCAAAGAATGATCAAGAGCACGAAGAACATTTGAGAAAAGTGCTAGAAGTATTGAGGAAAGAAAAACTGTACGCTAAGTTTTCAAAGTGTGCATTTTGGTTGGAAGAAGTTCAATTCCTCGGTCACATAATGAACAAAGAAGGTATCCAGGTGGACCCGGCAAAGATCAAAACCGTTGAAAAGTGGGAAACCCCAAAAACTCCGAAGCATATACGTCAATTTTTAGGATTGGCTGGTTACTACAGAAGATTCATCCAAGATTTCTCCAAAATAGCAAAACCCTTGACTGCATTAACGCATAAAGGGAAGAAATTTGAATGGAAGGATGAACAAGAGAAGGCGTTTCAGTTATTGAAGAAAAAGCTAACTACGGCACCTATATTGTCATTGCCTGAAGGGAATGATGATTTTGTGATTTATTGTGACGCATCAAAGCAAGGTCTCGGTTGTGTATTAATGCAACGAACGAAGGTGATTGCTTATGCGTCTAGACAATTGAAGATTCACGAGCAAAATTATACGACTCACGATTTGGAATTGGGTGCTGTTGTTTTTGCATTAAAGACTTGGAGGCATTATTTATATGGGGTCAAAAGTATTATATATACCGACCACAAAAGTCTCCAACATATATTTAATCAAAAGCAACTAAATATGAGACAATGCATGTGGATTGAACTGTTGAATGATTATGATTTTGAGATTCGATACCACCCAGGGAAGGCAAATGTGGTAGCCGACGTTTTGAGTAGAAAGGATAGAGAACCTATACGGTTAAAAGCTATGAATATAATTATTCGTACTAACCTTACTACTCAAATAAAGGAGGCGCAACAGGGGGTTGTAAAAGAAGGAAAGTTGAAGAATGAGATACCCAAAGGATCAGAGAAACATCTTAATATTCGGGAAGACGGAACCCGATATAGGGCTGATAGAATTTGCGTACCAAGGTTTGGAGATGTGAGAGAAATGGTACTTAAAGAAGCACATAAAACCAGATATTCAATACATCCCGGAGCGGGAAAGATGTATAAAGATCTCAAGAAACACTTTTGGTGGCCGGGTATGAAAGCCGATATTGCTAAATATGTAGGAGAATGTTTGACGTGTTCTAAGGTCAAAGTTGAACATCAGAAACCATCAGGTCTACTACAACAACCTGAAATCCCGGAATGGAAATGGGAAAACATTACCATGGATTTCATTACTAAATTTCCAAGGACTGCAAGTGGTTATGATACTATTTGGGTAATAGTTGATCGTCTCACCAAGTCAGCACACTTCCTGCCAATGAGAGAAGATGACAAAATGGAGAAGTTAGCGCGATTGTATTTGAAGGAGGTTGTCTCCAGACATGGAATACCCGTCTCTATTATCTCTAATAGGGATGGTAGATTTGTTTCAAGCTTCTGGCAGACGTTGCAACAAGCATTAGGGACTCGTCTAGACATGAGTACTGCCTATCATCCACAAACTGATGGGCAGAACGAAAGGACGATACAAATGCTTGACGACATGCTACGAGCATGTGTTATTGATTTTGGAAATAGTTGGAATCGACACCTACCGTTAGCAGAATTTTCCTACAACAACAGTTATCATTCTAGTATTAAGATGGCGCCGTTTGAGGCACTTTATGGTAGAAAGTGCAGGTCTCCGATTTGTTGGAATGAAGTGGGAGATAGACAGATTACGGGTACGGAGATAATACAAGAAACTACCGAGAAAATCATCCAAATTCAACAACGATTGAAAACCGCCCAGAGTCGACAAAAGAACTACGCAGACAGTAAAAGAAAAGATATAGAGTTTGAAATTGGAGAAATGGTCATGCTTAAGGTTTCACCTTGGAAAGGCGTTGTTCGATTTGGTAAACGGGGGAAACTAAATTCAAGGTACATTGGACCATTCAAGATTATAGATCGTGTCGGACCAATAGCTTACCAACTGGAGCTACCTTAACAACTCCCGGCTGTACATAATACTTTCCACGTCTCGAATTTGAAGAAATGTCTTGCTAAAGAAGATCTCACTATTTCGTTGGACGAAATCTAAATCAATGAAAAACTTCAATTCATTGAAGAACCCGTCGAAATAATGGATCGTGAGGTTAAGAGACTGAAGCAAAACAAGATACCAATTGTTAAGGTTCGATGGAATGCTTGTAGAGGACCCGAGTTCACCTGGGAGCATGAAGATCAGATGAAGAAGAAATACCCGCATCTATTTCCAGAAGATTCGTCAACACCTTCAACAGCTTAAAATTTCGGGACGAAATTTATTTAACGGGTAGGTACTGTAGTGACCCGAACTTTTCCATGTTTATATATATTAATTGAGATTGATATTTACATGACTAAATGTTTCCAACGTGTTAAGCAATCAAACTTGTTAAGACTTGATTAAATGAAATAAGTTTCATATAGACAATTGATCACCCAAGTTGACCGGCGATTCACGAACGTTACAAATTTGTAAAAACTACATGTTGTGGTATATATAGACATATATATATGGTTGACATGAGAATATGATGAGTAAGTATCTCACTAAGTATATTAACAATGTGTGATATACATAAGAAATGAGATTACTAAGTTAAGAAACTCGAAATGATATATATAACGATTATCGTTATGATAACGTCTACTAAATACATATGTATCATATTAAGATATTGATACACTATATTTAACATGATAAAATGATATTTAAATATATCATTAAGTGTGTTAACAATGAACTACATATGTAAAAACAAGACTACTAACTCAAGAATTACGAAACGAGACTTATATGTAACGATTATCGTTGTAACGATATTTTAATGTATATATCATATTAAGAGATATTCATACATCATAATATCATGATAATATAATAATTTAACATCTCATTTGATATAATAAATATTGGGTTAACAACATTAATTGAGATCGTTAACTTAAAGGTTTCAAAACAACACTTACATGTAACGACTAACGAAGACTTAACGACTCCATTAGAATGTATATACATGTTGTGTTTTGATATGTATTCTTACACTTTTTAAGACTTCAAGACACATATCAAAGTACTTCTACTTAACAAAAATGCTTACAATTACATCTTCGTTCAGTTTCATCAACAATTCTACTCGTATGCACCCGTATTCGTACTCGTACAATACACAGCTTTTAGATGTATATACTATTGGTATATACACTCCAATGATTAGCTCTTAGCAGCCCATGTGAGTCACCTAACACATGTGGGAACCATCATTTGGCAACTAGCATGAAATATCTCATAAAATTACAAAAATATTAGTAATCATTCATGACTTATTTACATGAAAACAAAATTACATATCCTTTATATCTAATCCATATACCAACGACCAAAAATACCTACAAACACTTTCATTCTTCAATTTTCTTCATCTAATTGATCTCTCTCAAGTTCCATCTTCAAGTTCTAAGTGTTCTTCATAAATTCCATAAGTATAGTTTCATAAAAATCAAGAATACTTCCAAGTTTGCAAGTCTACTTCCAAGCTTTCTAATCCATTCCAAGTAATCATCTAAGATCAAGGAACCTTTATTATTTATAGTATTTTATCTTTCTAATTCAAGGTAATATTCATATTCAAACTTTGATTCAATTTCTACAACTATAACAATCTTATTTCGAGTGAAAATCTTACTTAAACTGTTTTCGTGTCATGATTCTGCTTCAAGAACTTTCAAGCCATCCAAGGATCCTTTGAAGCTAGATCCATTTTTCTCATTTCCAGTAGTTTTATCCAGAAAACTTGAGGTAGTAATGATGTTCATAACATCATTCGATTCATACATATAAAGCTATCTTATTCGAAGGTTTAACCTTGTAATCACTAGAACATAGTTTAGTTAATTCTAAACTTGTTCGCAAACAAAAGTTAATCCTTCTAACTTGACTTTTAAAATTAACTAAACACATGTTCTATATCTATATGATATGCTAACTTAATGATTTAAAACCTAGAAACACGATGAACACCATAAAATCGGATATACGCCGACGTAGTGAAACCGGGGGCTGTTTTGGTTTGGATAATTAAAAACTATGATAAACTTTGATTTAAAAGTTGTTCTTCTGGAAAATGATTTTTCATATGAACATGAAACTATATCCAAAAATCTTGGTTAAACTCAAAGTGAAAGTATGTTTTTCAAAATGGTCATCAAGATGTCGTTCTTTCGACGGAAATGACTACCTCTTTAGTAATAGACATGTAACTTAAATTTCTGACTATAAACCTATACTTTTTCTATTTGTATTCTTAAATTAGAGTTCAATATTAAACCATAGCAATTTGATTCACTCAAAACGGATTTAAAATGAATAAGTTATGTGTAAAACAAGATTGGATATTTTTTGATCTTTTTAGCTACGGGAAATGTTTAACAAATCTATACAAATTATATCCTAGCTAACTTATATTGTATTATACGTGTATTGTAATATATTATGTAATCTTGGGATACCATAGACGCGTATGCAAATGTTTTGATATATCATATCGATTCATGTATATATATTATTTAGAACAACCATAGACACTCTATATGCAGTAATGTTGGAGTTAGCTATACAGGGTTGAGGTTGATTCCAAAAATATATATACTTTGAGTTGTGATCTAGCCTGAGATGTGTTTACACTGGGTCATGGATTGATTCAAGATAATATATATCGATTTATTTCTATACATCTAACTGTGGACAACTAGTTGTAGGTTACTAACGAGGACAGCTGACTTAATACACTCAAATATTTAAAACATAATAAAAAATGGTTGTAATTATATTTTGATCATACTTTGATATAAATGTACATATTTGTATAGGTTCGTGAATCGATCCGTGGCCAAGTCTTATTTCCGAGGAAGGAAATATCTGTGAAAGTGAGTTATAGTCTCACTTTTAAAATCTAATATTTTGGGATGAGAATACATGCAGGTTTTATAAATGATTTACAAAATAGACACAAGTACGTGAAACTACATTCTATGGTTGAATTATCAAAATCGAATATGCCCCTTTTTATTAAGTCTGGTAATCTAAGAATTAGGGAACAGACACCCTAATTGACGTGAATCCTACAGATAGATCTATTGGGCCTAACAAACCTCATCCAAAGTACCGGATGCTTTAGTACTTCAAAATTTATATCATATCCGAAGGGTGTCCCGGAATGATGGAGATATTCTTATATATGCATTTTGTTAATGTCGGTTACCAGGTTTTCACCATATGAATGATTTTTATCTCTATGTATGGGATGTGTATTGAAATATGAAATCTTGTGGTCTATTGTTACGATTTGATATATATAGGTTAAACCTATAACTCACCAACATTTTTGTACGTTTAAAGCATGTTTATTCTCAGGTGAATACTAAGAGCTTCCGTTGTTGCATACTAAAATAAGGATAAGATTTGGAGTCCATGATTGTATGATATTGTGTAAAAACTGCATTCAAGAAACATATGTCGATGTAATATATTTCTATTGTAAACCATTATGTAATGGTCGTGTGTAAACAGTATATTTTAGATTATCATTATTTGATAATCTACGTAATGTTTTTAAAACCTTTATTGATAAAATAAAGGTTATGGTTGTTTTAAAAATGAATACAGTCTTTGAAAAACGTCTCATATAGAGGTCAAAACCTCGCAACGAAATCAATTAATATGGAACGTTTATAATCAATATGAACGGGAATTTTCATAAACCACCACCATCGAATCACAAACCCACCAATTACTCGACTGTTTCTATTTTCTATTCACCATCGAAACACCTCCCATCTAAAACCCACTTAATTTCTGTCCAGGAACCACACAACAAACCTGCTATTTTCCAGCCTCA
Organism: Rutidosis leptorrhynchoides; assembly: GCF_046630445.1. Taxonomy (NCBI): domain Eukaryota; kingdom Viridiplantae; phylum Streptophyta; class Magnoliopsida; order Asterales; family Asteraceae; genus Rutidosis; species Rutidosis leptorrhynchoides. The sequence goes on along the minus strand of NC_092340.1, from coordinate 278,946,926 downwards.
TCACACCATCAAGCCTGCTCGAAACCTGCTGCGTTTTATACTGTTATTGTTTCTGTAAACAGTCATCAAAACACCACCACAAACAAACCTGTTTCTGAACAGCTACAATTGATGAACACTGCTGCTGCTATTCCGTAGATGGATAACGTGAGTAACGATGTGGAATAAGAGAAACCTGCAGTCTGAAATTGAGGCATTCGATTCTATTTGCTACTATATATTCTTTCTTGTGGCTGACAGTTGTTAAATGAATAACCCCACATAAAGTTATAAATTCCAGCTGTTATTCATGATACAGATATTAAATTTAAATGGACTTGGTTTAATTAGTTCTTGGGCCGTGACATAATCATCATAAGGTTTTGCGGCTATGGGCTTGCTTGTTTAATGGATCAAGCTATTTTTTTTTTGCTGTTGTCACTGTTTGGTCGATGCGTAGTTGCTACGGCTGCAACCCTACTTGTTTCTAGTCCAAATTCTTCCAAACTTATTTAATAATACGAAAATGATAATGGTACTGATGATGAAAAGAGATGCGGATGGTCACGATGGTACGATGTATGATGGGTGTTGATAAAGACAATGATGATCCGTCATGTTTATGAATGATTATGAGATCGATGTAAAGATGATGATTATGATATATTAAGATTTTGATTTAAGTGTTAATGATACATGAATGATGATGGAAGTTGAAGTAGATAATGATGTTAAAATGAAGAATATGAAAACAGAAATTAAGACAAAAGAATTTTAGAATGATGATGGAAGTTGAAGTAGATAATGATGTTAAAATGAAGAATATGAAAACAGAAATTAAGACAAAAGAATTTAAATTCCTTTTTAAGACAGAAATGAAAGAATAGAGAAGTGGTTTGGAGTGTTGGTAGGGAACAAGAGGTCTTGGGTTCGAAACTTGGCCTAGGTGATTGTATATTTTTTTTTATGAAAGCTGGGCTTTTGTCAAAGTGAGGTGTTGGGCCGTATATATAAAATTTCTAGTTGGGCCGATTAATCGCTGTTGGGCCGAAGGGTTTGGGCCAGATTATTGAAATGTTGTCAAGTTAAGTTAGTTTAAAGAAAAGGAAGATGAAAACAGAAGTAACTTTTCAATTTATATGGGGTTCGTATACATTCAGAAGAGCTGAGATAGTTTAGTAGTTAAGGGTGTTAGCGGGTTAGCGGGAGGTCGTGGGTTCAAACCCGGGCTTGGGCTTTCTTTTTAAGGGCTATTTCTTTGAGGTAGTTATTTATTTATTTATTTATTTATTTATTTATTTATTATTATTATTATTATTATTATTATTATTATTATTATTATTACTATACTAATATAAATATTATATTTATCATTAAAATGAGTATTAGGATTATCATTACTATTATTATTATTAATACCATTATTATTGTCATTATTAGAAAAATTATTAGTTTTATTTAAAGTAACATGACTATTAAGATTATCATTTTTATCAAAATTATTATTAGTATTATCATTATTAACATATATCATATTATTATTATTATAAATATTATTTTTATTATTTTAACTATTTTTTTACATTATTATTGTTATTTTTATCATTATTATTAATACTATTATTATTTTAATATTATCATAATTATTTTAACAAATAAAATATATTTATATAAAAATAAAGTTATTATATATATATATATATATATATATATATATATATATATATATATATATATATATATATATATCATAAGTATATCTAATGTACTATTTTAATATAAAAATAACATATATATATATATATATATAATATATGAAATAAAAAAATACATTACTATTTTAAATAAGTAAAATATTATATAATTAATATATATAAACTGGTTTGATTATTATTACATGTTAATTATATGTGTTAATATATATATAAATGATATAGGTTCGTGAATCCGAAGCCAACTCTGCATTGCACAGTTCTGTCGTATGCATATTTTTACTACAAAATATCGTATCGTGAGTTTCATTTGCTCCCTTTTTAAATGCTTTTGCAATATATATTTTCGGGACTGAGAATACATGCGCTGCTTTTATAAATGTTTTACGAAATAGACAAAAGTAATCGAAACTACATTCTATGATTGGATTATCGAATCGAATATCACCCTTTTTAGTCTGGTAATCTAAGAATTGTGGAACAGAAACCCTAATTGACGCGAATCCTAAAGATAGATCTATTGGGTCTAACAAACCCCATCCGGGTTACGGATGCTTTAGTACTTCGATTTTATCATGCCCGATGAGAGTCCCGGAATGATGGGGATATTCTAGACGCGTTTTGTTAATGTCGATTACCAGGTGTTCACCATATGAATGAATTTTTAATTCGCGGGTTACACGTATTATTTTGTACTCGGGTTACATGTACAATTAAATATCTGAAAATCTTGTGGTCTATTAAAACTAGGGAAATGATTGATTACGATAAACTAATGAACTCACCAACCTTTTGGTTGACAGTTTAAAGCATGTTTATTCTCAGGTATGAAAGAAATCTTCCGCTGTGCATTTGCTCATTTTAGAGATATTACTTGGAGTCATTCATGACATATTTCAAAAGACGCTATATTCGAGTCGTTGAGTTCATCAAGATTATTATTAAGTAAGTGATAGTTTGATATACTATGAAATGGTATGCATGCCTGTCAACTTTCGATGAAATGAAAGTTTGTCTTTTAAAAACGAATGCAATGTTTGTAAAATGTATCATTTAGAAGTCAAATACCTCGCAATGTAATCATATGTTATGGTATCAATCCTTATAGATTAGGACGGGTTGCTTCATGTTGTATCAGAGTGGTGGTCTTAGCGAACCAGGTCTTGCATTAGTGTGTCTAACTGATAGTTGTTAGGATGAATTAGTGATTCTGGACTTCGACCTTAGCTGCATGTCAAAAGTTTTGCTTATCATTTTCTGTCAGAAATCACCTGCTTATCATTCTTAGTCTAGACACATCTTACTGCATTGATTGCAATAATAGTGTATAGACAAAATTCATATCTTAGCGTATCTGCTAATTCATATCTTAGCGGATCTGTTACTGTAGACTTTGCCGGACATACTCCGTAAATCCCTCCATAATCTACGAAATCCTTTGTTCTCTATATATAGATACTCTATGTAATTAAAATATCATCCGATAGCTGGAAATCAGTTCATATCGAAGAATCCTTTATTCAATCATACGAAATGGAACTCGCCACTAGTTTAAGTCCCTCGGATTCCGATATGGAGTTTCACTCGAGCTCTGAAAGCAGTGTGACCGGTATGAATCAACCAATTAGCCATCATCTATTCTGGATGAATTAGGGATGGGTTCGTAGCCTACTTAATCATTGGAGACAAGAAGAAGGTGATCCCTTCCATCCACCACATTGCCCCCTTGGCAATGAACCTGAAGCACTCACCGGCGAACCTGTTCGAGACACCATTTTCTCTCTCATTTCCAAAATATCTCGTCTTGATTATATACTATCTCAAATTTTAGATTTTATTCATCCACTCGTTCGAACCGACAATTACCCCGGTGTAATAGAAGAAGTCAACGAGCTTCGCGCTCGGGTAGTGACTTTGGAGAATATGGTGCAAAGATTACAAGCACCAGCAGCAGCACCGGCAACAACAGTACCACCATCACCAATATCAACAGTACCATTACCACCATCAATAATAACATCTGCATCCCACACCTCAACATCACAATCTGTACCTCGAGCATCAACGTCACATGCACCATAGATACTAAGGAGTACCAATAACAATAACCGATGAAGAATTAATCTATAACTTCATTGGAGAAACATTCTGTGACTATTATGTAATCTCCAAAGTCTTAAGAGATTATCTATTCTAACCTTAACCATAAATTAGATATGTGGACCGAGATGATAAAAGGAAGAGTAAAAACCCTGACAAGGGGTGGTGCACGATTTACAAGCTAGACTTGTTTTACCAACAGCATCAACAGTACCGTCAACATCACCAGCACCATCAGTACCGTCAGCATCACCAGCACTAGCAGCATCTATAATCCATGCCAGTTCAAGAAATCACCGTGGATGTCATTACGAATCAACAACGAGTATATTGTATCAACGAGTTATGAAGTAGTAACTCAATTCCTCCGAAGAATTTATATGTTTATCTTATATATATAAATTTAGAAACCATCATAAATCTTTTCGTACTAAGCTATTATATATGAATTGAAGAAGGGTAGATATCACTCAGTTAATTCATATTACTAATATGCTATGATGTAGATCCTTCCTTAACAACTTAACCATCATTAACTACAATCTCTGTTTCAACTCAATATATTCCATTTCATAACAAACCAAGTGTATTATTCAATTATATGTTTGATGTTACACTTTCATTTTCGATAATGCTCGAAACTCACTAGAAAACATCATCGTATCTTGCTAAGTTCACAAGAATTCCACGAACATCAACATCCTTCATCGGGGAATATCAATTAGTATCGATAATAAAGTACTAATTACATTAGTGAAACACTCCGCGAAAATTTTGTAATCTTTAATGTTTTAGAGATTATTCATTTCTAATTCCAGCTGAAAATCAAATGAGTTTAATTTAATAGTAACTCATTAAATCTGTATTACATCTGAAGAAAATATACATATGTTTTTATAAAGACTGTAATAAAATTCATTTGTACAAAATATTATTTGTGAAATTTTTTTTAACAGGTAGGTAATACCCGAGAGATATATAAATTCACGGTTAATATGTTACATCCTTCGAATCTGATTCCGCAATCATCAACTATACTCACTACTTTCACAACAATATACATTCATTCATAGAAATCAAAACAACGATTCTCATCCAAATTTGATTACATATTCTGATTTTGACAAATCAAAATCCAAGTCAAGACTTAACAGAAGACATCACTCTTAGAATTCTTACATCTTTCAAAGCTATACTTTGACTTCAAAACTGTGCCAGAACATCATTTCTATTCATAGTACCCAGAAAAATATTTGTATCATTCAAAATCCTAGAACATCATATGTATATTAATGATTACAATCTGTGTTCAAACCCCTCGAAATTCCTGAAGACACTTTAAACAATGAACAATTGAGATGATGATCCAACCACATGATAACCACATTCATGCACCTGAAAACCCTCGAAACCAAAGTCATAGTTTAACACGTATCTGTTTCAGAACCTTTGGCATTTATTAGCTAAAATAACTTTTCAATCACTTTTCAAAATAGACAGTTTTGTCACAGCTCCAGCAAATCAACTTCAAATCTTCATTCGAATAAGCCTTATTATAACAATTACCCCTTCATCATTGTTACCGGGGAACCTTTTATATCTCGCCACATTAGCAGTAAACTTATCAACAACTTCATTGATCTTTAGGCCTCTCCGAATTTTTGAAAAATGTTGATGAAGCAGCAAAAACTGTAAACGATCTTAACAGTCGAAAAATTGATGATAAAGAATAGTGTGTTGGCAAAGCTCAGAAAAAGAAAAGGTTTGGTACTGGAAAACGGATTGAGCAAACTATGAAGGAGGCTATGGACAAATCACAAAGATTAAACCTACCTTCAAAGAATCCAAATGATTCAGTATCTGCTGAAGTCATCAATGAATACCTTACTCCTGACTCTAAACCCTTGCGGACAATATTCTTCATCATCCCCTGATATTAAAAATTCTAAGATATCATCGTATCTTTCATTATAAATATCCTCAATATTTCTGAAGATATTTTCATAACTATTCTTATCTGAAATCGTTCATCTCTTCGCGTTATCTGTATTACATAATAAAGGAAACTGTTTAGTTTCTAAAATCTGAAACCTTCGAGTTTGAAGTATGAATGTTTTTGAAGTAGTGTTGGGAACTGAAGCATGAGTTAGTATAATATAATGACACTTGATCAACGTGATTATATTACAGTAAGTCATGCCGAGTTTCTAATGGAACATGACGATTCACAGACCATACCGTCATCATGTGCCATGTTACACGACTCTTGTATTCTATTTAATCTCTAAAAATATCAAGAAAATATTTTCTTGATGACTCGGCCTTTTCCGAGGTATTCTAGTAATTTGACAAATCAGGATCGTGCCATTACATTTTCCTTCTTAGAACATTAACCATGTTCATTCTGAAATTCATATCTACGGATTCTGGACCATTACATGCGGTGCTTAATGGCAAGAAGAGAAAACAAAAGAATGAAGCTCCAAAATAGAATGGGAGTATAAATCGCAGCAAATAGAAGGGTGCATTAACTGTGGATGACAATGATTATAGAAGACAGAAGCAGGGACTTCGAAATATAAAGGAGGATATAAACCCAAACGACAACCCAGAAATTATAAACCGTATATATCAATACATATAGCAATATAAAGACACGGGAGGACTAAAAACACTATAAAACCAAGAGTATAGTAGAAGTAAATATATTCTTCCGGGGGCAGATGAAAGAGAAGAATGACAGATATGAAGGTTAGGAGTATATCAAGAATTAGAACTGGATGCAGCATATTGACGAATGTTTTAAAGTATGAGTTGAGGGAGAAAGAATAGAAGGTGTGAGTTGTAAGGAAACGAAGGGGGTGGATTTATAGTAAAATATCCGACAGAGCAATCAAAACGGATTATCGCATTTAAAGCGGATCCTAATTTCCTTAATTACCGAAGAATCAAATCTTATTACGAAGAATTTCTCCAAATCTTTTGAACTCCGGTAATCAACCCATTTACGTCAAAAGATATGATGAAACTTACTTTTCTCATTTCATTTTTTTTTGTGATAGCTTCACTCGTACTCTTTACAAAATCGAGTTGTATTATCCAAATTACTCGCTGATGATAAAAATCTAATTTTCAGCTCGTATACGTCATGAAAACATACTTATTGTCAGCCATGACCATTCCAATCAAATTTCAGGACGAAATTTCTTTAACGGGTAGGTACTGTGACGACCCGGAAATTTCCGACCAAATTTAAAGTTGATCTTTATATGTTTCCGACACGATAAGCAAAGTCTGTTAGGTTGAGTCTCAAAAATTTTGAACTATTTCATATATTCATTTAACCTTCGACCATTTTCGACGATTCACGAACAACTATTTGTAAATAAATATGTGTGTATATATATAAATAATAATTGGAAGTATAATTTGAAATATTGAATGTTGTTGTTATGAAATATGATATTATAATAATTATTATTTAAAACATAACTATATATACATAAAAGTATATTAAAAATAAATATTAACTGATTGTAATGCTCGTTTGATGTTCCGATTGATATTAGATAAGTCTAAATTTAAACTTATATAATTTTAAAATAAACGGTGATCCAAAAATGAGTTATATGAATCATAGGCCTATTGAAAAATATATTTAGAAGCTAAATAATAAATTTTAACACTTTTTATATTTTTACCTGGGATCGAGCGCAGACAGTGATGTAATTTTTATTTAGTAGCTAATAATCAAATTTTACATCATAATGACTTAAATAAATAAATAAATATATTTAATTTAAAAATTTGGGATTTTTCTGAGACCTTTTTATCCGCCACTGATTTAACAACGGACCACGATTTTCAGTCCGTGAATTAAATAGTAGACGACGGCTAATATTATCACACGTACTTACTAACATTTGATATTATAATCATATTATTATTTTATTTTATTTTTATATTATATGTGTATATTAAAATATCACAACCTGTGAGCTGGAATGCATGTAGATCTCTTAATACATTAAATTAGGAATATGTTTGCATAGTTTATAGGAATCTTGACAAATTAGCCATTTGAGTGATGTCCCATTAACCCGTCCCTGTTCCCTGTTTGTTTACCTGTTTGACAAATATCTGTGAACCAAATTATGAGTTTGGTATTGAAGAGATATATACATATACATTACATACATATTAATCTATCACCCTCTTCACCATTCTTAACTTCTTTATTTTTTTCTCTGCACATTGAGATGTTAATACGATCGATTACTAATTCTCAAAACCAAAACACAACCTCGTCTCTTGTTCCCTCTTAAACTCGAATCCAAACTACCATATCTTTTATCTTCTTTTTGTTTTCTGTTTGCTGATTAATCGAACTCAGCTGCTACTGCTATGAGTATTCTGTCTCAACAATAACTCCAAGAATCACCCAACAATTACCTTGTAAGTTACTGCTATTTTCTTTTTATTTTTTCTACCATTATTCTTGATGTCATATATTAATCCTAACCCTAACCACCTTCACTAAACCATATTCATTTAATCACCACTTCGTTCACTTTTGTTTTGCTCGATCAACACCCGGAACAACACCTCCACACGCCACATTTGTTGAACCACAATCACCTTCGGCCACCATACACTAAAACACGCCATCACCTTTGCTTAAAAACCACCAACCAAGAATCATCAATAAACCACCACCATCAAATCACAAACCCACCAATTACTCGACTGTTTCTATTTTCTATTCACCATCGAAACACCTCCCATCTAAAACCCACTTAATTTCTATCCAGGAACCACACAACAAACCTGCTGTTTTCCAGCCTCATCACACCACCAAGCCTGCTCGAAACCTGCTGCGTTTTATACTATTATTGTTTCTGTAAACAGCCATCAAAACACCACCACAAACAAACCTGTTTCTGAACAGCTATAATTGATGAACAGTGTTGCTGCTATTTTGTAGATGGATAATGTGAGTGACGATGAAGAATACGAGAAACATGTAGTCTGCAATTGAGGCATTCGATTCTATTTGCTACTACATATTCTTTCTTGTGGCCGACAGTTGTTAAATAAATAACCCCACATAAAGTTATAACTTCCAGCTGTTATTCACGATACAGATATTAAATTTAAATGGACTTGGTTTAATTAGTTCTTGGGCCGTGACATAATCATCATAAGGTTTTGGGGCTATGGGCTTGCTTGTTTAATGGATCAAGCTATATTTTTTTTTGCTGTTGTCACTGTTTGGTCGATGCGTGGTTGCTACGGCTGCAACCCTACTTGTTTCTAGTCCAACTTCTTCCAAACTTATTTAATAATATGAAAATGATAATGGTACTGATGATGAAATGAGATGATGATGGTCACGATGGTACGATGTATGATTGGTGTTAATAAAGACAATGATGATCCGTCATGTTTATGAATGATTATGACATCGATGTAAAGATGATGATTATGATATATTAAGATTTTGATTAAGTGTTAATGATACATGAATGATGATGGAAGTTGAAGTAGATAATGATGTTAAAATGAAGAAGATGAAAACAGAAATTAAGACAAAAGAATTTAAATTCCTTCTTAAGACAGAAATGAAAGAATAGAGAAGTGGTTTGGAGTGTTGGTGGGGAACGAGAGGTCTTGGGTTCGAAACTTGGCCTAGGTGAGTGTATATTTTTTTATGAAAGCTGGGCTGTTGTCAAAGTGAGGTGTTAGGCCGTATATATAAAATTTCTAGTTGGGCCGATTAATCGCTGTTGGGCTGAAGGGTTTGGGCCAGATTATTGAAATGTTGTCAAGTTAAGTTAGTTTAAAGAAAAGGAAGATGAAAACAGAAGAAACTTTTAAATTTATATGGGGTTCGTATACATTCAGAAGAGCTGAGATAGTGTAGTAGTTAAGGGTGTTAGCGGGTTAGCGGAAGGTCGTGGGTTCAAACCCGGGCTTGGGCTTTCTTTTTAAGGGCTATTTCTTTGAGGTAGTTATTTATTTATTTATTTATTATAATAATAATAATAATAATAATAATAATTATTATTATTATTATTATTATTATTATTATTATTATTATTATTATTATTATTATTATTATTATTATTACTATACTAATATAAATATTATATTTTTCATTAAAATGAGTATTACGATTATCATTACTATTATTATTATTAATATCATTATTATTGTCATTATTAGAAAAATTATTAGTTTTATTTAAAGTAACATGATTATTAAGATTATCATTTTTATCAAAATTATTATTAGTATTATCATTATTAACATATATCATATTATTATTATTATAAGTATTATTTTTATTATTATAACTATTTTTTTACATTATTATTTTTATTTTTATCATTATTATTAATAATATTATTATTTTAATATTATCATAATTATTTTAACAAACAAAAGATATTTATATAAAAATAAAGTTACTATTTTAAATGCTTTTGCAATATATATTTTTGGGACTGAGAATAAATGCGCTGCTTTTATAAATGCTTTACGAAATAGACACAAGTAATCGAAACTACATTCTATGGTTGGATTATCGAATCGAATATCACCCTTTTTAGTCTGGTAATCTAAGAATTGGGGAACAGAAACCTAATTGACGCGAATCCTAAAGATAGATCTATTGGGCCTAAAAACCCCATCCGGGTTACGGATGCTTTAGTACTTCGATTTTATCATGTCCGATGAGAGTCCCGGAATGATAGGGATATTCTAGACGCGTTTTGTTAATGTCGATTACCAGGTGTTCACCATACGAATGAATTTTTAATTCACGGGTTACGCGTATTATTTTGTACTCGGGTTATGTGTACAATTAAATATCTGAAAATCTTGTGGTCTATTAAAATTATGGAAATGATTGATTACGATAAACTAATGAACTCACCAACCTTTTGTTTGACACTTTAAAGCATGTTTATTCTCAGGTATGAAAGAAATCTTCCGCTGTGCATTTGCTCATTTTAGAGATATTACTTGGAGTCATTCATGACATATTTCAAAAGACGTTGCATTCGAGTCGTTGAGTTCATCAAGATTATTATTAAGTCAGTGAAAGTTTGATATACTATGAAATGGTATGCATGCCTGTCAACTTTCGATGAAATGAAAGTTTGTTTTTTAAAAACGAATGCAATGTTTGTAAAATGTATCATTTAGAGGTCAAATACCTCACAATGTAATCATATGTTATTGTATTCATCCTTATGAATTAGGACGGGTCGCTTCACCTTTTGGTTGACACTTTAAAGCATGTTTATTCTCAGGTATGAAAGAAATCTTCCGTTGTGCATTTGCTCATTTTATAGATATTAATTGGTGTCATTCATGACATATTTCAAAAGACGTTGCATTCGAGTCGTTTAGTTCATCAAGATTATTACTAAGTCAATTATAGTTGGATATATTATGAAAGGGTATCCATGCTGTCAACTTTCGATGTGAAGAAAGTTTGTCTTTTAAAAACGAATGCAATGTTTGTAAAATGTATCATATAGAGGTCAAGTACCTCGTGATATAACCAAATTTAATGTATTCGTCCAGATGGATTAGGACGGGTCATTAAATGATTCATCAGAAAATTGATAATCTTCCCAATATTTTTCTTCCTCGGCGGAAACACCACAAACCATTTTTAGTTTTGGTCCATTGGTTGAAGATTTTCTTTTATTTAACAGTTTTTCTGTGATTTTTATCATTTCCTCCTCCGGAACTTCTTCTTCTTCCGGTTCCTCTTCTTCTAGTTCCTCATCTTATTCTGGAATTTGTGAATCTTCTCAAAATACATTCGACTCTTCATTATTATTAGGTGAGTCGATGGGATTTGTACTAGAGGTAGACATCTATCACACAATATCAAACACGTTAAGAGATTAATATAGCACATAATATTTACATGTAAAAATATATAGTTTCCAACGAAAGTGTTAAGCAATCGTTTTTAAAGTAAACACAGTCGAAGTCCAGACTCACTAATGCATCCTAACAAACTCGGTTAGACACACTAATGCAAATTTCTGGTTCTCTAAGACCAACGCTCGGACACCAACTGAAATGTCTCTGATGTTAAAGCGAAGGGGTACAAAATAGTTATATTTTTACTACAAAATGCTATTAAATACGATACAATTTTACACAAGTTATTTATTTATTTATAGAGTGGATATACCTAAACCTTGCTACAACACTTATAGGCAGTGTACCTAATCATACAGTAGTGTAGTTTTTAGTAAGTCCGGTTCGTTCCATAGGGATCTTAGCCAAGTTTAACGCTATATTTTTAAAAACTATATTTGTAAAAATTTTAAAAATATAAATATATATATAAGTAGTATTATTATTATAAAAAGGGGGTTTTTACCGTTTAATGACCGGTTTGTCGATTTTAAAACTTAAGTCGCAGTTAAAACCTAATGTAAAATTTTAAAAATAAATATAACTTAATTTTAAGCGTAAAGTAAATAACGATAATAAAAATGCGATAAATAAAATGACGATAAATAAAATTGCGATAATTAAAAAGTACGATAATTAAAAGTGCATTTAAATAAAATGACAGTAAATAAAATTGCGATAATTAAAAGTGCAATTAAATATGAAATAAAGGAATTATGCTTATTAAACTTCCGTAATCATGATGTTTGACGTGTTGATTTTAGTTTATTACCATGGGTTAATTGTCCTTTGTCCTGGATTATTCAATAGGTCCGCCTGGTTTTTGTCCATAACAGTCCATCAGTCATAAATATAAAGTGCGAGTGTCCTCGTCAAATTATCCTTATATCCGAAGTTAAATATTCTAACTAATTAGGGACTTAAACTATAATTACACCAATTTTCCTTGTATATAATTCACCCCTATTTTAATAAGTCCATTGACTATTAATCCATTCCCATGTCCGGTTAAATGAACGATTATTAGTACTTATAAATATCCTGCCCATCGTGTCCGATCGAGTGTATATGGTTATTTATAGGTACGTCCAATTGTAAATCTTTATATTAAATTAACGAACTATCATTCAATTAAACAAATATAAAGCCCATTAATAGCCCATAGTCTAATTTCCACAATTGTCGTTCTTTTGTCCAAATGCCAATTATGGTACAAAGCCCAATTACCCCATTTTAATATTTAGCCCAACATCACGATTACTTCGGCTTAAATAAGCATAATAATAACTTAGCTACGAGACATTAATTTAAAAAGGTTGAACATAACTTACAATGATTAATAATAGCGTAGCGTTACACGGACAGAATTTCAACTTACACCCTTACAACATTCGCTAACATACCCTTACGTTGAGATAGAGAGATAGATGGTATTGATGCTCGAGCAAAAGACTGCCTTTTATAGGAATGTGGGCAGAAAAAGTTGGCCATGCGATCGCATGGATTTCCTTTGCATTTTCCATGCGATCGCATGGAGCAGGAATCCAGCTCACATTTTTTTGTCTTATAATTTGCCGACGGTTTATATATATATAATATATATATATATATATATATATATATATATATATATATATATATATATATATATATATATATATATATATATATATATATATATATATATATATATATATATATATATATATATATATATATATATATATATATATATATATATATATTAAGAATTATTTATATATTATATTATATTTATGTGCATAGTTGACTTGTAATTTTTAGTCCGCTGCGTCAAGCGTTGAGAGTTGACTCTGGTCCTGGTTTCAGATTTTCAAACGACCTTGCGTACTATTTAATATCTTGTACTTTGAGTTTCGCGGCTTGTACTCTTGTAATTTCTAGACGTTTCTCATCAATAATTTGAACCACTTGGATTGTACTTTATACTTTTGAGCTTTTTGGTCGTTTGTGTCTTCAATTCGTCGAATCTGTCTTTTGTCTTCACCTTTTATTATTTAAACGAATATCACTTGTAAATAGAACAATTGCAACTAAAAGCTTATCTTTCTTGAGGGATAATGCTATAAAATATATGTTCGTTTTTACCATTATCAAATATTCCCACACTTGAGCGTTGCTTTTCCTCAAGCAATATAGTCTTGAAATAAAAAATACTAGAATCATTTCTTTATTCTTCACACTCTGTACATCAGTGATTTCGATTTGGCGGGATGAACAATGATAGTAACGTTGTGGTTTACAGTCCCACATGACTATAAAAATTTAGATCCTTTAGGAAATTAGATCTTTATGAAAACATTTGATCTTTTAAAAATTAAATCTAGCTTTTATCCTAGATAAGTTTTCCGGAATAACCCTTCTCTGGTGTTTTCGAAATTGTTTTTGTGGGTTTTGTGGGTTTCAGATTTGAAAATTTTAGCTCAAAACTTATGGTTTTGTGTCACCCACTTGCTAACCTTGTATTGGGAAAGCAACACGTCCAGTTTACTTGCTCCGTATATTACCTTTCGGTAAACTACCGTTCGGTTGTAAAGGAAAGCGTTGAACAAGAAACTGTTGACGCGATGTCGAATGACATGCAGATGTTCATGGTCTAAAACGTGTCGGATGCAGTTACTATCCTTTGTAGGAGCAATAGTAAAGATCACCCTATGATTTTTCGGTCTGGCACAAGGTCCTGTCTTCGACCATGCTATGCAACCACCATTCTTACGGTTGACACCCGATTTGGTTCAGGTGACCTAATGAATTCCAGGTGAATTCCTAGGATTTTACGTTCAATGGTAATGAACGCATTGAAAATAGGTTTTCAGAAAACAAATCGGTTTAATTTGATCAAAATATTTTCTTGTTCAAGCTCGAGTGTAGATATCATCGAATTCCATGAGTTTGTAATTCTCAATCTTTAAAAATCAATCTCAAGGATTGAGTAATATCAGTCTTAAAAGCTGATTTTTGATCTTTATGGAGATTATCCTTTCTGGGGGTCTGATTCATTAGTCTTATCAAGCTAATTTGCACGGCGCCCTCCCCATTTTACGAGACAGATACTCTCATGGTTAGGATAAGTCTGACCACATGGCGACCCTGTTTGATTCTGAGGTCCGTGGATTTCCAGCTGATTTTCGAGAAAAATTTTCAAGGTTTTTCATAGACTCTACAACTAGTTTGGACGACAACTTCCTGACCTAAATCAAGAAGCGCGTGTCTTTTTCGGAAGACTTTACTTCCTTTTAATGATGGAATTGATTCATCGTGCAGATCCATCTTTCTTTCAAAGGTATTACAATAAATCGGGTAAAACTGATTAAAATCGTCCAAAACAAAAGTACCTGTAATAATATTGTACAAACATATATGATACGTGTTTTAAATAACTTGGTAAATTCTTCCCACACTTAGCTTTTATTTATTTTTTTCTTTGTCTTTTTATTCTCCTCTATTCCATTTTAAATGAATTCTAACGTTTTAGGTTGTTTCTCCATTTATGTTCTCTCCGAGGCAACAATAATTTCGGTATTAACACCTAGTTTTATCGTTCATAAATATGTATAAACATGATTTTGAATTCATTTAGTTGAAAAATTTTCAAATTTTCACAAAATTTGACAATTAAACTAAGTGTAAACCCGAGAGAATTTATAACCCTTCCCCACACTTAAGATCATGCAATGCCCTCATTTGCATGAAATCAGTAAAAATTTAAATTCATGAGAGTGATTAATGTAGAAAAGTGATTAAAAATACCGAGTTTGCAAACATATTATTTTATATCACATTTGATATTTTGCATCTTGTCGTCAAAATTAGTAGCTTTTGCTGAACTTTACCCTGTTTTGTACATAAGATAAACTACAAACATATATATATATATATATATATATATATATATATATATATATATATATATATATATATATATATATATATATATATATATATATATATACCTTTATTTATAAAAACCTTTATTTATTAAAACAATTTAAATGAATAATTTTTTTAAAATTTTGTTTCCTTTTACTTTAGGTAGTTTCGGTATGTTTACCTAGTCCGTTCCTCGACAAAATTTAAAATTTGTCGTTTTTAAAGCGATTGTTTTAAAAGAAAAGATTTTTGGGTTTTTTATTTTTTTGGTATACTTTAGATCAATAAAATTAAAAATAATGATAACAAAATTTTTCGCCCCGCCCTCGGGTAAAGCAATTTCGGTTTCATGACCTAGTCTTCAAATTACGATGAATTTTAGAAATCATTTTTTTTAAACTTAGTGAAATAAAGTAAATTTTTTTAAAAAAATTCACACAAAACTTAAATTTAAAAATCATATTAATTTCATATAAAACCTACAAAATAAAAAAAAATTCAGAATGGGGGAAAGAAAACTAGTTCTTTAGTGTCTGCTAGTGGAAAAGACCAATCAAATTCCATTCTCGGAATTACACGAGAACAGAACAACTAACCCTAGACAGCATTATTTCTTAGAACATTTGAATCTCCCCACACTTAGGTAGCTGTGGTGTCGAAATTGTGGTTAACTTCATTGTCAATTTCTCTTGGACCATAATCAACTTGCATATCTGTGACTTTTGCTTTAAGCCATTGGTCGGATTCCTGTGTAATATCCACAAATTCAACTAGTTTTGCCTTTCTCTAGGAGATAGATTGGATACTAACCGGTTACATAACTTAAAGTTCCCCTTGGTTCTAGCATCGCGAATCCGTTTAATAAGTTTCTTCATTGAACTATTAATAACGGAGTCAATTAATTTTGTTTCAACATCGGGGTTCTTTGTTATCAGGTCATCATTAGGTGTTACTTCATCTTCCCCACACTTAGGCATTTTATTATTGCTAAGCACTACCGTTGGATTTGGTAAAACAACATGGTTCTTACATATCATTTTTGTCAGTTCAACGGTTTTGGTTGGTGGAGATTTAGACTTTCGACTCACAAAGGTGATCGATTTTTCATTATTACTAAGTGTCATTCTACCCTCTCTTACATCAAATAACGCCCCGGTAGATGCTAAGAATGGTCGACCTATAATTAGAGGAATGTTTGGGTCCTCTTTCGTGTCAATGACAATAAATTCGACTAAAAAGGTTAAATTACCCACTTGAACGGGTAGGTCGTCAGCAATTCCAACTGGGTGCTTAATGGTTTGATCAAAAAGTCGAACACTCATCTCTGTTGGACTTAACTCGCCTACTCCTAATCTCTTATATAATGAAAGAGGCATAACAGTCACACTCGCACCTAAATCTGCTAGTGCATCATACATGACACAATCACTAAGTAGACAAGGAACAATAAATTCACCCGAATCACCCACCTTGGGTGGAGGTTTTGGTGGAACTGTCTTCACCGGGTTTATCTTTACAGTTTTTGTTTCTTGTACTTTCGTATTCTTCTTCTTCTTTCCAGAGGTATCACAAACTTTATTACCTATTACTTTCTCATACTCAACTCCTTTTCTTGGAAACTGGATGGGTGGTTTGTATGGTGCCACCACTGGCTTTACATACTCGGGTGGTGGTGGTGCTGTAACTTCTTCATTGTTACTCACGTCTAAAACCTTCCCATCTTCTGATGCTGGTTTTTCAAAATTTGTTGAGACCATATTAACATTCTCATTCCGAGGATTTACTTCAGTATTACTCGGTAGCTTTCCTTGTTCCCTCTCACTCATCATGCTAGCAAGAGTATCTACGTGTTTTTCTAGATTCAAAATGGAAGCTTGTTGAGTTCTTAATGACTGATCAAACCTCTCATTTGTTTGGGTTTGAGATGTAATAAATTGTGTTTGAGATTCCATTAGCTTTCCCATCATTTCTTCTAGATTTGACTTTTTCTCTTCGATTTGTTGTGGTGGTTTATACAAACCAGGTCTTTATTGATTGAAAGTGTTGTTTTGAGTTGGTTGGTTATTCGGACCTTGTTGGTTATACGAGTTATTGTTTGGTCCATTTGGATTGTAAAGAATATTTTGATTTCGATTAAAGTTCGGCCTTGGCGGTTGATAATTATTTTGATAATTATTTCCCGACATTTGGTTCATGTAGGAAACATTCTGTCGTTGTTCCATCGTTTGCTCGATGTGACAATCTTTCGTTAAATGTGGTCCGCCGCATTGCTCACAACTGATTCGTATTGCGTGAATATCTTTATTCATATTTTCCATTCGTCTCTCGAAAGCATCTATTTTTGCGAAAACGGAATCAAAGCCATGGCTAGAATCGGCTCTAGCCACTTTAGATGAACGAAAAATATCTTTTTCCTGATGCCACTCATGTGAGTGGGAGGCTGTGTTATCAATAATTTTGTGAGCTTCAGTTGCGGTTTTCTTCATAATGGAACCACCAGCTTCTATGTCGATGTCTTTTCGTGTAGCAACGTCGATACCTTGGTAGAATATTTCTACTATTTGATAAGTGTCTAAACCGTGTTGAGGACATCCTCTCAACAACTTTCCGAATCTTGTCCATGCCTCATATAAAGTTTCCTTTGACTTTTGCGTGAATGTAACAATTTCTCCCTGAAGTCTCACTGTGATGACCGGGAATTTTCGACCAAATTTAAACCTGAATCTTATTTGATTTCGACATGATAAGCAAAGTCTGTATTGTTGGGTCTTAAAATTTTTGAACTATTTATATGGATTCAAATAACCTTTTGACTACTCCCGGCGAATCACGAACAATTGCATATAAATAAACATGTAAATATAAATATAAGTATATATATAATAATAAAAAATAATATATGATTAATTGTAAGAACTAAATTGTAAAATACTAAACGATATAATAATAATTAAGTTATTATTAATCTATAAATATATCACATGATTTATGTACATATTTATTATTAGGTGTATGTTAAAAATATAAAAGTTATACTGTTAACCTTACTTTTATTATAAACAAAAATATTAACATTTGTACTATTAATATTATTAATTTTAAAACATACAAAAATATATGAAAATTGAGATGTACAAGAATTGTTATTAATATTATGATCATTATTAATTCTATTAGTATTATTATCATTAGTAGATTCATTATTATTAATAAAATTAATATTAAATATTAATGTTTATATAATTAATATGTTCCTTTATATAATTAATATACAAATATAGTATATATATATTCGGTATATAATGATACAGATACAGATATATATACATAAATACATATAACTTGAGATACCTTAACTATTATTTGTATTATTGTTAGATATTATTATTACTATTATAAATAAAAATCTTCGTTAGCATTATTAATAATAATAATATTGTTATCATTTTATATTATTATCACTAGTATATATATATTTTACTCTACTAATATTAATAATATTATTATTATTCTTATTATTATTAGTAGTAGTATATGTTTATTATCATTAATGATATAAAAAAAATATTATTATTATTAATGTAATTATAATTAATGTATTTATTTATTATATTATGTATATAATAAAAATCAATCAGATAGCATTATATATCGTTATCTATTTGTCTTATTTTTCTATTTAACCTGTGAGTGAATCAACCTCCAATCATCAAAAAAAAAAAAAAACAAACAAGCAGGGTTTTTTTTCCAGTGAGATGAAGATCACAGCTTATTTATTTATTTTATTTTTCCCCTGTACGCACCCTCTTCTATCAAAAGCTCGATGTTGAATTGTTCTTCAAAATCTAAAAACGCAGAAAGGTTAGGAATAGTCTACTTAAACTATCTGCAAATTTACAGATTTCAATTCATGATATTCATCATGATTTTACGAGTCAAAGTTTTAAATAAAAAAAGTCAACATTTGTTCTTGTATCAAATTTGAATTTGTGTTGATGTTTCTGAATCAATTGACGAATCCAATAGTTTCCAGGAATGAATTACTATCCAACTCATGTTATAATTTTTTAATCTAAAACAATGTAGAATTCAAATTTTGATTTTTAGTTCATATTCTTGATAAGTGAAAAAGCCATCGATTAAATTTGAATGAAATTTCAAAAAGTAAAAATACAGTTTTGTTAAGATTCATCTAATAAAACTATCTGCAAAATTTGAGATCCCAATTCTTCAAAACGAGTTCGAATTGTTGAGTCAAAGTTTCAATTTTTAAAAAGTCAAAATAGTGTTCATCATGAAATTTGATTTCCAGTTGGTGTTTGAAGTTCAATTAATGATATAGTTAGTTTCTTATGAAGATTTCAAACAAAATTCGTTTTATAACTTTCATCTGAATCGTAACCTTTTGCTAAGTTATTTTTTTTTTTCTTTATCTTCAACAGCGACGAGCTGATTTTTTTTCTGTTCTGTTCTTTTAATTTTTTTTATTTGTTTTGCTAATTCAGATAAATATAATTATAAACTATTTTTCTGTTTAGCATACTCAGGTTGTTAATCATTTTGGAAAGGGGTCTAATTTCTTTTGGAACCGATTTGTTTACAAGGGAGAAGAAGGTGAAACAGGAAACGTACGGGTTAAATAATATAGTTGTTAGATTAATTCAGAAAAACAATCATGGTGTAATGGTTAAGGCATGGGTTGAGTGAACGGGAGGTCTCGGGTTCGAGCCTTGTGGGTGGCAACTATTATTTTTGAGCATTTGAGGTAGTTTTACAAAAACTAAAAATCTTTATTATTATTATTATTGTTATTATAATTAGAATCATGATTTTTTTTATCATTATTATTATTATGATTTTAATTGTTATTGTTATTGTTATTATCATTATTATTAATATTAGTTATTATGATTATTATTATTATTATTAGAAGTATTATTAATTAAGTATTATAAATTTTATCATTATTGCCATTACTAATACATGTGTTAATACTATTATTATGATTATGGCTACTATTATTATTTACATAAATATAATCATTAATAATATCATTAGTAATATTCTTATAAGTATTGTTATTATTAAAAAAATTTATCATATGGATCATTTGTTATTATTATGAGTATGATTAGGATTATTAGTATTATGAAAATATTACTAATTATCATTAATCTCATTGATATTAGTATTAGTATCACTTTGGTAACTATTAGTATTATTATTAATTGTATTATTAAAATGTATCATTATTATTAACATTATAAGTATCATTAAAATAAACATTTTATATAAAATTTTCCTAATTATTATGATTATCGAATCTAATAGTATTATTACCTTTACTTGATATTTTCATAAAATTAACTAGCAAATGATATTTATATAACAATATACTTAATACACATCATAAAACTATATCAATATCTTATTTATAAAAAATATATAAAATGAATATACTAAATAAGATATATAATTTATTAATATAAAAATTATATTACTAATAATAATGTACATATTTGTCTGATTACAAGGATACGTTTTAATATATAAACAAATGATATAGGTTCGTGAATCCGAGGACAACTCTGCATTGTTCAAAATAGTTATATGTATTTTTACTACAAAATACATTAGGTGAGTTTCATTACTCCCTTTTTAAATGCTTTTGCAATATATATTTTTGGGACTGAGAATGCATGCGCTTTTATAAATGTTTTACGAAATAGACACAAGTAATCGAAACTACATTATATAGTTGAATGATCGAAATCGAATATGCCCCTTTTTATTAAGTCTGGTAATCTAAGAATTAGGGAACAGACACCCTAATTGACGCGAACTCTAAAGATAGATCTATCGGGCCCAACAAGCCCCATCTAAAGTACCGGATGCTTTAGTACTTCGAAATTTATATCATGTCCGAAGGAGGATCCCGTAATGATTGGGATATTCTTATATGCATATTGTGAATGTCGGTTACCAGGTGTTCAATCCATATGAATGATATTTTTGTCTCTATGCATGGGACGTATGTTTATGAGAAATGAAAATATGAAATCTTGTGGTCTATTAAAATTATGAAATGATTATTTATGTTAAACTAATGAACTCACCAACCTTTTGGTTGACACTTTAAAGCATGTTTATTCTCAGGTATTAAAGAAATCTTTCGCTGTGAAATTGCTCATTTTAAAGATATTACTTGGAGTCATTCATGACATATTTCAAAAGACGTTGCATTCAAGTCGTTGAGTTCATCAAGATTATTATTACGTCAATTATAGTTAGATATATTATAAAATGGTATGCATGTCGTCAACTTTCGATGTAAAGAAAGATTGTCTTTTCAAAAACGAATACAAAGTTTGTAAAATGTATCATATAGAGGTCAATTACCTCGCGATGTAATCAACTGTTGTGAATCATTTATAATCGATATGGACTTCGTCCGAATGGTTTAGGACGGGGTTTGACAGTTGGTATCAGAGCAGAGGTCTTAGCGAACCAGGTCTGCATTAGTGTGTCTAACTGATAAGTCGTTATGAGGCATTAGTGAGTCTGGACTTCGACCGTGTCAGCATGTCATAAGTTTTGCTTATCATTTCTAGTCGGAAATCATTTGCTTATCATCCTTAGTAAATTACCTGCTCATTATTCTTAGTCTAGACACATCTTATTGCATTGACTGCATGAAAAGTGTATAGACAAAATTCATATCTTAGCGTATCTGCTAATTCATATCTTAGCGTATCTGTTATTGTTATCTTTACCTGACAGCTTCCGTAGATTCCTCCGTAACTTATGAGATTTTAGTATTATATATGTATATGTAAATTATGTATTACAGGATAGTAATCTACATCCTATAATCTATTTCTTATCGAAAATCCTTCATCTGATCGTACGAGATGAATCCCTCAACTAGATCGAGTCCCTCGGATTCCGACATCTGTTCCTATAGTTATCCCGACAGTTATTCAGAATGGATAGTCATCTAAGCTCCGGAAGCAACGACACCAGAATGAATCAACAAATCATCCATCCCCAATTCATCTGACGGGTTTATAGTCGACTTAATCAATGGAGACACGCAGAAGGCGATCCCATCTACTAACCGAATTCACCTTTTGACGAAGAACCTAAAGCACATACCGGCGAACCTGTTCGTAACACCATTTCACCCTCATTTCCCAAATATCTCGTCACGACTATATCATAACTTAAATTCTAAACCTTATTCATCCGCTCGTTCCGACCGGCAATCATCCCGGGGTAATCGAAGAAGTCAACGAGCTTCGCGCTCGAGTAATCAATTTGGAGAACATGGTGCAAAATTTACCAGCTTTAGCAACATCACCGGCACTAATAGTACCATCAATAACAGCACCAGTACCATCAACAATCCATGCCTCAATATCACCATCTATACCTCAAGTATAATCATCGTTTTACGTATCGTTCTATCTATTTTATTTTCGTTCGACATGGCGATTATGTAATCTCTAATATTTTATAGATTATGTATCTTAGTTCTAACAGTAAATCAAATGAGATTAATACTATACTAACTCATTAAATCTATAATTACATCTGAAGAAAATATATATTTAAGTATGTTTTCATAAAGATTGTAATTAAAAATTCTTTTGTACAAACTGTTAATGGTGAAAATATTTTAACGGGTAGGTAATACCCGAGGAATATTTAGATTTCACATTAATAAGTTACACTGTACACTCTTCGAATCTGATTCAACGGTCAATTACTATCCTACATACATCCACAGATATACGAATCCGTTCACCGCAGAATAACCATTTTCATTCAATTTCATATTTGGATTTTGATCTATCAGAATCCAACAAGTGGCATAATGAAGAAATAATAGACACAATAAAAATTGATTAGAAACAGACTAATTAACAATATTAAATTTTGTTAAGAAACCACGCTAGCAAAATCATAGCTAACTGTTCCTAGCTAACTTTTAATTCCGTATTACATTTTATTTATCGCAATTTAATTATCGCAATTTATTTTATCGCAATTTATATTCTCGCAATTTTATTTATTGTCATTTAATTTCTGTTATTTACTTTACGCACTTTATTTATCGTCATTTAATTTCTGTTATTTATTTTACGCACTTTGAATATCGGGACACATATACAAAGTTTTGACATATCATATCGACACATCTATATATATTATTTGGAATCACCATAGACACTCTATATGCAGTAATGATCGAGTTCTCTATACAGGGTTGAGGTTGATTCTATAATAATATATATACTTTGAGTTGTGATCGAGTCTGAGACGTATACGGGTCACGACACGTGTTAATTAATTCGAATATTATATATTAAACTATATATATGAATTATTGGACTGTCAACTGTGGACTATCGACTGTGGACTAATAACATTAGACAATTAAAATGAATTAAAATATTGATTATAATATATGAAACTAAACAATTCTTCAAGTTTGCCACTTGATTTCATCTTAAACGCCATTTGTATCTTTGACAATTCTAACTTACGTTCAAACCTTTCATGATTCTTGAAAACACCTCAATCGAGAGGATGAATCAACCGCACTTCATCTACGGAAGAAAAGATTGATGTACATAATTATGCACTTGAAAACATTCAGAACTTGTGTAAACGTTTAACACGTATCTGTGCTAACTTCTTTGGCGTGTTATTATCAAAAATAACTTTACAACACCTCTCCAAATTAGCCAATTTTGTCACAGCTCCAACAAATCAACTTCAATTTTCATTCGAATTAGCCTTATTATAAACTCGATATATAAGTTTGCCCGTCGTCATCGTTACCGGAGAACCGTTTATATTTCACCACATTAGCAGTAAAATTACCAGCAACTTCAATGAATTTGGACTTTTCGAAAAATCATTGTATTCATTGAAACCCCATCTTGTATTCATCTATACCTTGTAACAATAATTGCCATACCAATTACCGGGAATCAGCAATCAGTATTTCGAATCTCGTAGCATTTCTACATCAATAGTTATATGTATACATATAACAATTACCTCCTAGAATTACGACCTTCAATTCTAAAATTTTGAAAAGGCACCCAGTTTACGAATCGATACTCTGAATGTTGAAAAAGCTGAATGAAGCAGCAGAAACTGTAAACAACCTTAAACGACCTTAGTCGTCGGAAGTTTGATGATAAAGAATAATATGTTGGAAAAGCTCAGAAACGTTGGAACTGGAAAATGAAAAGAGTTATCCATGAAGGAGACCAAGGACAAATACAAGGACCATACCCTATATTCAAAGAATCCAGATAATTCTGGATCCATTGAAATATTTAGAGAATCACTTGCCCCGAAGTCATGTTAAATTCTTGCGAAAAATCTTTCTTCGTCAACCATCGAACTTAGAAATTCCAAAATATCATCATCAATATCTTCGATATTTCTGAGGATATTTTCAAAAATATTCTCGTTCGAAATTATATACCTCTTCGTGTTTCCTGTGTATCATTATATTGGAAACATTCAATAGAAAATTTAGTACCGAAAAGCAGATTATGCGAAACTATGAAGAAAGCCGTGGGCAAATCACAAAGAATAAGTTTGACTTCAAAGAATCTAAATGATTCAATGTCTGCTGAAGTCTTTAGCGAATATCTTACTCGTTACTCTAAACCCCTGCAGACAATAGTCTCCATCATACTCTGATCTTAGATATTCAAAGATATTATCATATCTTTCATTATAAATATCCTCCATATTTCTGAAGATATTTTTATAATTATTCTTATCTGAAGTCATAAATCTCTTCGTGTTATCAGTGTTACATCATATAGAAACTGTTAATTTTTATATTCTGTAAACTTTCAAGCTTAAAATATAAATGTTATTGAAGTAATGTTGGGAATTGATGCATGAATTAGTATAATATAATGACACTTGATCAACGTGATTATATTAAAGTAAGTCATGCTGAGTTCTAATGGGACGTGATGATTCACAGATCCTAACGTCATCACGTGCCATGTTACATAACTCTTTCATTCTACTTAACTTCTGAACATATCAAGAAAATATATTCTTGATAGTTCTATTCTCAGTGATTCTAGAAATTTAATAAATCAAATCGTGTTAATACGTTCTTTCTTGTTTAGAACATGATGTTCATTCGAAACTCCATACTTATGAATTCTGGACCGTTACTCGCTTTACTAGAGGTCAAGAAGATACTAAAAAGGCAAAGAGCTCCAAAATATAAGAGAAAATATAAAGCCCAATAACAACACGCAGATTACAAACTGTGGATATTAATACGAATAGCAATATAAAGACACAGTAGAATTAAGAATAGTATCACCCCAAGGTAATAGTAGAAGTAAATAGATTTTCTGATGGAAGATTGGAAGGAAGAATGACATAAATGATAATTAGGAAAATGACAAAGATTAGAACTGGATTAAGTATTTTCACAATCTTTTGAACGTAAGAACCATGAAAGAAAGTATAGGAATGGTGAAAATTATGGAACGGGAAGAGTTTAATTTATAATAGAAATATCAGACGGAGAAATCGAGGCAGATCACCGTATTTAATTAAAGAGATCTTAATTTTCATAAATCCCGAAGAATCAGATCTTATAGATCTTCAAGATTTTCATTCAAATCCCTTGAATTCCGGAATTCAACTAAGACAACGTCAAAAGTTAAGACGCGCCTTATTTTCTAAATTCCACCGTGACTACGTCAAAAGTTAAATCTCTATCTAAATCTATTGTGACAGCTTCATTCGTACGCTTCACCTAATCGAATCATTTTATCTATATTAGTCAATAATGATAAAACTCCATTCATCAACTCATATTTGTCATGAAAACATTTTTATTGTTAGCCATGACCACCACACTCAAATTTCGGGACGAAATTTCTTTAACGGGTAGGTACTGTGATGACCGGGAATTTTCGACCAAATTTAAACCTGTATCTTATTTGATTTCGACATGATAAGCAAAGTCTGTATTGTTGGGTCTTAAAATTTTTGAACTGTTTATATGGATTCAAATAACCTTTTGACTACTCCCGACGAATCACGAACAATTGCATATAAATAAACATGTAAATATAAATATAAGTATATATATAATAATTCGAAATAATATATGATTAATTGTAAGAACTAAATTGTAAAATAATAAACGATATAATAATAATTAAGTTATTATTAATCTATAAATATATCACATGATTTCTGTACATATTTATTATTAGGTGTATGTTAAAAATATAAAAGTTATACTGTTAACCTTACTTTTATTATAAACGAAAATATTAACATTTGTACTATTAATATTATTAATTTTAAAACATACAAAAATATATGAAAATTGAGATGTACAAGAGTTGTTATTAATATTATGATCATTATTAATTCTATTAGTATTATTATCATTAGTAGTTTCATTATTATTAATAAAATTAATATTAAATATTAATGTTTATATAATTAATATGTTCCTTTATATAATTAATATACAAATATAGTATATATATATATATATTCGGTATATAATGATACAGATACAGATATATTCATAAATACATATAACTTGAGATACCTTAACTATTATTTGTATTATTGTTAGATATTATTATTACTATTATAAATAAAAATCTTCGTTAGCATTATTAATAATAATATTATTGTTATCATTTTATATTATTATCACTAGTATATATATATTTTACTCTACTAATATTAATAATATTATTATTATTCTTATTATTATTAGTAGTAGTATATGTTTATTATCATTAATAATATAAAAAAAATATTATTATTATTAATGTAATTATAATTAATGTATTTATTTATTATATTATGTATATAATAAAAATCAATCAGATAGCATTATATATCGTTATCTATTTGTCTTATTTTTCTATTTAACCTGTGAGTGAATCAACCTCCAATCATCAAAACAAAACAAACAAGCAGATTTTTTTTTCCAGTAAGATGAAGATCACAGCTTATTTATTTATTTTATTTTTCCCCTGTACGCACCCTCTTCTATCAAAAGCTCGATGTTGAATTGTTCTTCAAAATCTAAAAACGCAGAAAGGTTAGGAATAGTCTACTTAAACTATCTGCAAATTTACAGATTTCAATTCATTATATTCATCATGATTTTACGAGTCAAAGTTTTAAATAAAAAAAGTCAACATTTGTTCTTGTATCAAATTTGAATTCGTGTTGATGTTTCTGAATCAATTGATGAATCCAATAGTTTCCAGGAATGAATTGCAATCCAACTCATGTTATAATTTTTTATCTAAAACAATGTAGAATTCAAATTTTGATTTTTAGTTCATATTCTTAATAAGTGAAAAAGCCATCGATTAAATTTGAATGAAATTTCAAAAAGTAAAAATACAGTTTTGTTAAGATTCATCTAATAAAACTATCTCCAAATTTGAGATTCCAATTCTTCAAAACGAGTTCGAATTGTTGAGTCAAAGTTTCAATTTTTAAAAAGTCAAAATAGTGTTCATCATGAAATTTGATTTCCAGTTGGTGTTTGAAGTTCAATTAATGATATAGTTAGTTTATAATGAAGATTTCAAACAAAATTCGTTTTATAACTTTCATCTGAATCGTAACCTTTTGCTAAGTTATTTTTTTTCTTTATCTTCAACAGCGACGAGCTGATTTTTTTCTGTTCTATTCTTTTAATTTTTTTTATTTGTTTTTCTAATTCAGATAAATATAATTATAAACTATTTTTCTGTTTAGCATACTCTGGTTGTTAATCGTTTTGGAAAGGGGTCTAATTTCTTTTGGAACCGATTTGTTTACAAGGGAGAAGAAGGTGAAACAGGAAACGTACGGGTTAAATAATATAGCTGTTAGATTAATTCAGAAAAACAATCATGGTGTAATGGTTAAGGCATGGGTTGAGTGAACGGGAGGTCTCGGGTTCGAGCCTTGTGGGTGGCAACTATTATTTTTGAGCATTTGAGGTAGTTTTACAAAAACTAAAAAACTTTTTTATTATTATTATTATTGTTATTATAATTAGAATCATGAATTTTTTTTATCATTATTATTATTATGATTTTAATTGTTATTGTTATTATCATTATTATTAATATTAGTTATTATGATTATTATTATTATTATTATTAGAAGTATTATTAATTAAGTATTATAAATTTTATCATTATTGCCATTACTAATACATGTATTAATACTATTATTATGATTATGGCTACTATTATTATTTACATAAATATAATCATTAATAATATCATTAGTAATATTCTTATAAGTATTGTTATTATTAAAAACCTTTATCATATGGATCATTTGTTATTATTATTATGAGTATGATTAGGATTATTAGTATTATGAAAATATTACTAATTATCATTAATCTCATTGATATTAGTATTAGTATCACTTTGGTAACTATTAGTATTATTATTATTTGTATTATTAAAATGTATCATTATTATTAACATTATAAGTATCATTAAAATTAACATTTTATATAAAATTTTCCTAATTATTAAGATTATCGAATCTAATAGTATTATTACCTTTACTTGATATTTTCATAAAATTAACTAGCAAATGATATTTATATAACAATATACTTATTTAACATCATAAAACTATATCAATATCTTATTTATAAAAAATATATAAAATGAATATACTAAATAAGATATATAATTTATTAATATAAAAATTATATTACTAATAATAATGTAAATATTTGTCTGATTACAAGGATACGTTTTAATATATAAACAAATGATATAGGTTCGTGAATCCGAGGACAACCCTGCATTGTTCAAAATAGTCATATGTATTTTTACTACAAAATACATTAGGTGAGTTTCATTACTCCCTTTTTAAATGCATTTGCAATAGATATTTTTGGGACTGAGAATGCACGCGCTTTTATAAATGTTTTACAAAATAGACACAAGTAATCAAAACTACATTATATGGTTGAATGATCGAAATCGAATATGCCCCTTTTTATTAAGTCTGGTAATCTAAGAATTAGGGAACAGACACCCTAATTGACGCGAACTCTAAAGATAGATCTATCGGGCCCAACAAGCCCATCCAAAGTACCGGATGCTTTAGTACTTCGAAATTTATATCATGTCCGAAGAAGGATCCCGGAATGATGGGGATATTCTTATATGCATATTGTGAATGTCGGTTACCAGGTGTTCAGTCCATATTAATGATATTTTTGTCTCTATGCATGGGACTTATGTTTATGAG
This sequence comes from Rutidosis leptorrhynchoides, assembly GCF_046630445.1. NCBI lineage: Eukaryota > Viridiplantae > Streptophyta > Magnoliopsida > Asterales > Asteraceae > Rutidosis > Rutidosis leptorrhynchoides. The sequence continues at coordinate 278,916,969 of NC_092340.1, read as the reverse complement.
AAATGGAAATATGGAATCTTGTGGTCTATTAAAATTATGAAATGATTATTTATGTTAAACTAATGAACTCACCAACCTTTTGGTTGACACTTTAAAGCATGTTTATTCTCAGGTATTAAAGAAATCTTCCGCTGTGAAATTGCTCATTTTAAAGATATTACTTGGAGTCATTCATGACACATTTCAAAAGACGTTGCATTCAAGTCGTTGAGTTCATCAAGATTATTATTACGTCAATTATAGTTAGATATATTATAAAATGGTATGCATGTCGTCAACTTTCGATGTAACGAAAGATTGTCTTTTCAAAAACGAATACAAAGTTTGTAAAATGTATCATATAGAGGTCAATTACCTCGCGATGTAATCAACTGTTGTGAATCGTTTATAATCGATATGGACTTTGTCCGAATGGTTTAGGACGGGGTTTGACACTCATGGCTTTAGATTCCGAAAAGAATTGTTTAAGAAAAATTTCAACTAAAACATCCCATGTATCAATCGCCCCTTCAGGTAACGATTCTAACCAATCTTTGGCTTCTCCCTTTAAAGTCCAGGGAAATAACATTAGATAGATCTGTTCATCCTCCACTTCTCAGATTTTAAATAGAGTACAGATCCTATTAAATGTACGAAGATATTCGTTTGGATTTTCCTTCAGCGCAACACTAAATTGGCATTGATTAGTTACCATGTGTAGAATTTGTCTTTTTGATTTCATAATCTGGCTCATTAATGTCTGGCTTAATAATGGCGTGACCTTGGCCCGTACGTGTGGCTCTCATTCGGTCTTCCATACTTAGAGGTTTCGTTACTTCCATAATTGAAATTGTTGAATACGAATCACTAGAGGATTCTGATTTAATGGTTTGTAGTTCAGGAGGAATGATTAGTGGTTCAGGATCTCTGAATTGTCCTTGAATATCCTCCGGATTCTCAATTGTGAGGACGGGTTCAAAAAATGGATTATCGGAAATTTGAATTGGAGTACTTGGTCGACTAGATGACGATTCTAAAGAAAAATCAACGGCGACAATATTGGCTAGATGTCTTGATCGAGTTACAGGTGGTGAACGTATAAAAGGTGGTGAACGTTTTGCTCGGTGCATTCACTGAATATCCTATTAGTTATAAAAATAAAAATTATATAATTTATCAAATTAATAGACTTTTTTGCTTTTGCCCACGTTTCGAATAGCCAAAAGATGTAGCAGGGAGCCAGAACCCTTTAAATCGGAAGCTCACAACTCAGCCACTAACAAATCCAACTATTACTACGAAGCAGAAAATTTTGGATGTCTATCAATTTAACCACTTAAAATAATTCTTCGTCGAAGTTTAAAGAAATTTTAGAGAAGAAATAGAAAATTCTATATCCTACAAACTAGAGTGTCGAGAAATAAGAAAGAAAAAGAGTGCGTCGGAAAACGTCGAAAAATAATAAAAAGAACGTAGCGCGTCGAAACTTAAAAGTCGAAAAACTAAAAATTAAAAGTTACGTCTAAAAGTATTAAAGCTTAAAAGAAATTCTATATCCAAAACGGCAATAACTTAAAAAGTACTAAAATTTATAAAACGGCGTCGCAAAATTCTAAAGCACTTAAATCTTAGTCTATAGAAAAAGTACTTAAAGGATTTTACGGCAAAGCCTAAAAATCTAGAAATAAAAATAACTATGGCAAAAACTATGACTTAAAACTAAATACGAACGAAAAATACAAATATTGCGCTAAAATAAATAAAAAGATACAAAATATAAAAATAAACTTAAAGTTGTAAAAAATACAATTTTTATAAAAATATTATTTTTATATTATTTATTTATAAAAGTATTAATTTTATAATTTATTAAAACTAATTAAAACTAAAAATACAAATTAAATAAATAACTATAACTAAATAATTAAATAAGTAACCCTAATTAGGGTTTTAATTAATAATAATAATAATAATTACTCTGTAATTAATGCAGAAGTGGGTCAACTCTGGCGTGTTAGGGCTGCTCATGCGATCGCATGAGATATAGTCTCCAGGTTCATGCGGTCGCATGGGCCTGAATTTCGGATCAAATATTGGGCTGCTACAGTGTAGCCCGAATACTTTTTATTTATTTTTTTCTTCTGTTTTTATAAAATATTTAAATAAACAAATAAAAACTTGTATTTTAAAAACTAAAAAAAAAGAAACTTTATAATTTTATATATATTTAACAAACTATTAAAAATATATAATTTTTTGTTTTTCTTTTTATATTTTTGTATTTTTAATAATTAAAACGTATTTTTACAAAAGCGTATTTTACAAAAGTAAACTAAGAATCTTTTTTTTTATATAGCGTTTCGCTTTCGGCGTTGTTTTTCCCCGGCAGCGGCGCCAAAAATACTTAATGTTAAAGCGAAGGGGTACAAAATAGTTATATTTTTACTACAAAATACTATTAAATACGATACAATTTTACACAAGTTATTTATTTATTTATAGAGTGGATATACCTAAACCTTACTACAACACTTATAGGCAGTGTACCTAATCGTACAGTAGTGTAGTTTTTAGTAAGTCCGGTTCGTTCCACAGGGATCTTAGCCAAGTTTAACGCTATATTTTTAAAAACTATATTTGTAAAAATATAAATATATATATATAAGTAGTATTATTATTATAAAAAGGGGGTTTTTACCGTTTAATGACCGGTTTGTCGATTTTAAAACTTAAGTCGCAGTTAAAACCTAATGTAAAATATTAAAAATAAATATAACTTAATTTTAAGCGTAAAGTAAATAACGATAATAAAAATGCGATAAATAAAATGACGATAAATAAAATTGCGATAATTAAAAAGTACGATAATTAAAAGTGCATTTAAATAAAATGACAGTAAATAAAAGTGCGATAATTAAAAGTGCAATTAAATATGAAATAAAGGAATTATGCTTATTTAAACTTCCGTAATCATGATGTTTGACGTGTTGATTTTAGTTTATTACCATGGGTTAATTGTCCTTTGTCCTGGATTATTCAATGTGTCCGTCTGGTTTTTGTCCATAACAGTCCATCAGTCATAAATATAAAGTGCGAGTGTCCTCGTCAAATTATCCTTATATCCGAAGTCAAATATTCCAACTAATTAGGGACTTAAACTATAATTACACCAATTTTCCTTGTATATAATTCACCCATGTTTTAATAAGTCCATTGACTATTAATCTATTCCCGTGTTCGGTTAAATGAACGATTATTAGTACTTATAAATATCCTGCCCATCGTGTCCGATCGAGTGTATATGGTTATTTATAGGTACGTCCAATTGTAAATCTTTATATTAAATTAACGAACTATCATTCAATTAAACAAATATAAAGCCCATTAATAGCCCATAGTCTAATTTCCACAAGTGTCGTTCTTTTGTTCAAACCCCAATTATGGTACAAAGCCCAATTACCCCGTCTTAATATTTAGCCCAACATCACGATTACTTCGGCTTAAATAAGCATAATAATAACTTAGCTACGAGACATTAATTTAAAAAGGTTGAACATAACTTACAATGATTAATAATAGCATAGCGTTACACGAACAGAATTTCGACTTACACCCTTACAACATTCGCTAACATACCCTTATTATTAAAATTAAAATTAAAATTAAAATTATAATATATATATATATATATATATATATATATATATATATATATATATATATATATATATTACGTTGAGATAGAGAGATAGATGGTATTGATGCTCGAGCAAAAAACTGCCTTTTATAGGAATGTGGCCAGAAAAAGTTGGCCATGCGATCGCATGGAGCAGGAATCCAGCTCACATTTCTTTGTCTTATAGTTTGCCGACGGTTTATACAAATAATATAATATATATATAATTTTAAGAATTATTTATATATTATATTATATTTATGTGCATAGTTGACTTGTAATTTTTAGTCCGTTGCGTCGAGCGTTGAGAGTTGACTCTGGTCCCGGTTCTGGATTTTCGAACGTCCTTGCGTACTATTTAATATCTTGTACTTTGCGTTTCGCGGCTTGTACTCTTGTAATTTCTAGACGTTTCTCATCAATAATTTGAACCACTTGGATTGTACTTTGTACTTTTGAGGTTTTTGGTCGTTTGCGTTATCAATTCATCGAATCTGTCTTTTGTCTTCACCTTTTATTATTTAAACGAATATCACTTGTAAATAGAACAATTGCAACTAAAATCTTATCTTTCTTGAGGGATAATGCTATGAAATATATGTTCATTTTTAGCATTATCATTCCCGTTCATATAAACGTTTCATATTAATTGGTTTCGTTGCGAGGTTTTGACCTCTATATGAGACATTTTTCAAAGACTGCATTCTATTTTTAAAACAAACCATAACCTTTACTTTATTGATAATGGTTTAAAAGACATAGCGTAGATTACCAAATAATGGTAATCTAAAGTACAACATTTACACACGACTATTACATAAAGGGTTACAATAATATATTACAACAATTTATTTTCCGAATGCAGTTTTTCTTTAAACATTAACATACAAGCATGCTGACTCAAAATCTTGTCCTTAATTTAGCATGCAACAGCGGAAGCTCTTAATAATCACCTGAGAATAAACATGCTTTAAACGTCAACAAAAATGTTGGTAAGTTATAGGTTTAACCTATATATTTATCAAATCGTAATAATAGACCACAAGATTTCATATTTTCATTTCTCATAAACATCATGCATGCATATAGCAATCTGCATAAAAATCATTCATATGTTGAACACCTGGTAACCGACCTTAACAGGATGCATATAGGACACCCCATCATTCCGGGACTCTCATCGGATATGATAAATTGAAGTACTAAAGCATCCATAACTCGGATGAGGCTTGTTGGGCTAAATAGATCTATCTTTAGGATTCGCGTCAATTAGGGGCCATTTCTCTAATTCTTAGGCTACCAAGCTAAAAAAGGGAATATTCGGTTCGATAATCCAACATAGAATGTAGTTTCGATTACTTGTGTCTATTTTGTAAAACATTTATAAAACTGCATGTATTCTCATCCCAAAATTATTAGATATTAAAAGTGGGACTATAACTCACTTTCACGTATTTTCACTTCGTCGAAAAATAAGACTTGGCCACGGGTCGATTCACGAACCTATAACAAATATATACATATATATATCAAAGTATGATCGAAATATATTCACAACATTTTTATTACGTGTTGACGTTTTAAGTTGTTAAGTTAGCAGTCCATCGTTAGTAGTCCACAATTAGTTGTCCACAGTTAGTAGTACATCAATAAATATATTTTCTCGAATCAATCTACGACCCAGTGTATACAAGTCTCAGACTCTATCACAACTCAAAGTATATATATTATTTTAGAATCAACCTCAACCCTGTATAGCTAACTCGAGCATTACCGTATATAGAGTGTCCATGATTATTCCAAATAATATATATAGATGACGTCGATATGATATGTCAAAACATTGTATACGTGTCTATGGTCTATCAAGATTACATAATATATATTAGACTACATGTATCATACAATATAAGTTAGTTAAGTTATGGTTAGTATAGATTTGTTATAAAATTTTCGTAGCTAAACTAATAAATCTAACCAATTTCGTTTTACCCATAATTTCTTCGTTATAAATCCATTTTGAGTGAATCAAATTGCTATGGTTTCATAATGAATTGAAATTTATGAAACTAAATAGAAAAAGTATAAGTTTATAGTCAGAATAAAGGTTACAAGTCATTTTTGAAAGAGGTAGTCATTTTCGTCGAAAGAACGACATCTTGATGACCATTTTGAAAAAACATACTTCCACTTTGAGTTTAACCATGATTTTTGGATATAGTTTCATGTTCATAAGAAATATCATTTTCCCAGAAGAACAACTTTTAAATCAAAGTTTATCATAGTTTTTAATTATCCAAACCAAAACAGCCCCCGGTTTTACTACAACGGCGTATGTCCGGTTTTACGGTGTTCTTCGTGTTTCCAGGTTTTAAATCATTAAGTTAGCATATCATATAGATATATAACATGTGTTTAGTTGATTTTAAAAGTTAAGTGAGAAGGATTAACTTTGTTTGCGAACAAGTTTAGAATTAACTAAACTATATTCTAGTGATTACAAGTTATAATCTTCGAATAAGATAGTTTTATATATATGAATCGAATGATGTTATGAACACCATTACTACCTCAAGTATAGTAGGTAAGCCTACTAGAAATGATGAGAAAATAACTTGAGCTTCAAAGGATCTTTGATGGCTTGGAAGTTCTTGAAGTAGAATCATGACACAAAAATAAGTTCAAGTAAGATTACTACTCGAATTAAGATAGTTATAGTTATAGAATTCGAATCAAAGCTTGAATATGAATATTACCTTGAATAAGAAAGATAACCTACCTCAAATAATAAAGGTTTCTTGATATTATATGATTACTTGGAATGGATTAGAAAGCTTGGAAGTAGACTTGTAAACTTGAAAGTGTTCTTGAAGTTTTCTTGAGTAGTTGTTTTGTAGGTTGTTTTATGTATGGATTTATGAGCTAGATTGATTTAGATTTTGATGAAGATGATGAAGAACACTTAGAACATGAAGAGAGAACTTGAGAGAGATGTGTTTGATGCATAAAAGTTGGAAAATGAAAGTGTTTGTGTGAGTGCATGAATTCGTGATTTTGGCGTCAAGACAAAGGCTCCATAAGTTTGTATTTTTGTTAGATATTTCATGCTAGTTGCCAAATGATGGTTCCCACATGTTTAGGTGACTCATTAAGGCTGTTAGAGCTGATCATTGAAGTGTATATACCAATAGTATGTACATCTAGGAGCTGGTATTGTACGAGTACGAATACGATTGCATACGAGTAGAATTGTTGATGAAAATAAATGAGAATGTGACTGTAAGCATTTTTGTTAAGTAGAAGTACTTTGATATGTGTCATGAAGTCTTTTAAAAGTGTACTAATACATCTTAATACACTACATGTATAAGCATTTAAACTGAGTGGTTAAGTCATCGTTAGTCATTACATGGTACATGTTGTTTCGGAACTTTTAAGTTAACAATTTCGTTAAATGTAATACATCCCATTGTTATTATATCTAATGAGATGTTAAATTGTTACATTATCATGATAACATGATGTACTAATATATCTTAATATGATATATAAAGATTAATATGTTATTACTACGATAATCGTTACGCATAAATATCGTTTTGAATTCCTTAAGTTAGTAGTCTTGTTTTATGTATATAGCTTGTTGTTAATATACATAATGAGATACTAAATTATCATTTCATCATGTTAAACATATCTATATGTCCATAAATATAGCATCATGTCATATACAATTTATAACGATCGTGAATCATCGGACAAACTGGGTGGTCAAAGGTTAACACAAAATCCGTTTCAATTAATCAAGTCTTAATAAGTTTGATTGCTTAACATGTTGGAAACATATATTTATGTAAATATTAATCTCATATAATATATATAATCATGGAAAAGTTCGGGTCACTACAACGCATACGTATGCTCTTCACCATCCGGGCCAGTTAAAATTACCCCTACACCTGCACCCACTGCGCTACAGGGGCCATCGGTGTATAACTCTAATGGCGTCAGAATTGGTGCAGGCATGTTTTGATGTTCAGCAGATGCTTCAACATCTGAAGGTAACTCTCCTAGGTAATCCGCAAGTATTTGACCCTTAATCGCGCTTCGCGAAGAAAAGTTTATTTCGTGTTCCCCTAATTCAACTGCCCATTTAGCCATTCGGCCATGATGTGTACGAGGGGTAGTACGAAATACTATTATATTTTATTACGAAATACTATTAAATACGCTACAATTTGCACAAGTTATTTATTTATTTATTGAATGGAATATACCTAAACTTTCCTACAACACTTATAGGCAGTGTACCTAATCGTAGAGTAGTGTAGTTTTTAGTAAGTCCGATTCATTCCACAGGGATACAGCTAAGTTTAACGCTATATTTTTTTTTTACAACTATATTTGTATATAAGTAGTATTATTATTATTATTATAAAGGGGGGGTTTTACCGTTTAGTGACCGGTTTGTCGATTTTATGTCTTAAGTCACAATTAAAACCTAATGTAAAATATTAAATATAACTTAATTTAAAGCGTAAAGTAAATGACGATAAATAAAAGTGCAATAAATAAAATTGCAGTAATTTAAAGTACGATAAATAAAATGACGATAAATAAAATGACAATAAATAAAAGTACGATGAGATATAAATTAAGAGAATTATGCTTATTTAAACTTCTGTAATCATGATGTTTGACGTGTTGATTTTAATTTATTACCATGGGTTAATTTTCCTTTGTCCTTAATTATTCGATATGTCCATCTGGTTTTGTCCATAATAGTCCATCGGTCATAATTATAAAGTGCGAGAGTCTTCATCAAATTAACCTTATCCCCGAAGTTAAATATTCCAACTAATTGTGGACTTAAACTGTAACAAGGTCTTAATACTTTGTTTAATGAATACACCAGGTTATCGACTGCGTGTAATCCAAGGTTTTAATACTTTGTTAGCAATTGCACCAATTACCCTAGAATGTAATCCACCCCTATTTTATTGAGTCCAGTGACTATTAATCCATCCCCGTGTCAGGTCAAATGAATAATTATTAGTATTTATAGATATCCCGCCCACTGTACCCAGTCAAGTGTATGTGGTTATTTATAAATACATCAAATTATAAATCTCTATATTAAATCAACGAGATATCATTTAATTAATATAAAGCCCATTAGTAGCCCATAGTCTAATTTCCACAAGTGTTGGTCTTTTGTTCAAACCCCAATTATGGTCCAAAGCCCAATAATCCCGTCTTAATATTTAGTCCAACATCACGATTACTTCGGCTTAAATAAACATAATAATAACTTAGCTACGAGACATTAATTTAAAAAGGTTGAACATAACTTACAATGAGTATTAATCACGTAGTGTTACACGGGCAGAAATTTGACTTACAAACTTAAAACATTCGCCACTATAACCTTATTATTATTAACTTAATATTAAAATTATAATTATAAAATATAAATATAAATATATATTGAAAGATAGAGAGTAATTGATTGAATATGGTGTGCTCCTCTCGTCCGAATTCGATTGCTATTTATAGGACCTGACCAGATATTTTGGCCCATGCGATCGCATGCTTCTTCCCCTTCCTGGCCATGCGATCGCATAGCCAGCTGTCCCAGCTCATATGGAGTTTAAAACGTGGGCGGCTCTTGATTTATTTAATATATATAATATAATATAATATAATTTTAGATAATTATATATATATATATATATATATATATATATATATGTGTGTGTGTGTGTGTGTGTGTGTGTGTGTGTGTGCATAGTTGACTCGTAATTTTAGCTCCGTTGCGTCGCGCGTTGATAGTTGGTTCATGTCCCGGTTCCGGATTTTCGAACATCCTTTCGTACGATTTAATATCTTGTACTTTGCATTTCGTGGCTCGTACTATTGTAACTTTTAGACGTTTCTCTGCAATAATTTGAACAACTTGGATTGTACTTTGTACTTTTTAGCTTTTTGGTCATTTGCATCTTCAAATCATCGAATCTGTCTTTTGTCTTCACCTTTTATTATTTAAACGAATATCACTTGTAAATAGAACAATTGCAACTAAAAGCTTATCTTTCTTGAAGGATAATGCTATGAAATATATGTTCGTTTTTAGCATTATCAAATATTCCCACACTTGAGCGTTGCTTGTCCTCAAGAAATATAGAACTTGAAGAAAACTTTACTAGAATCACTTCTTTATTCTTCACACTTTGTACATCAGTGATTTTAATATGGCAGTATGATCAATGATAGTAACGATGTGGTTTACAGTCCTACATGACTATGAAAATTTAGATCCTTTAGGAAATTGGATCTTTATGAAAATATTTGATCTTTTGAAAATTCAATCTAGCTTTTACCCTAGATAAGTTTTCCAGAATAACCCTTCATCGGTATTTGCAAAATGTTTTTGTGGGTTTTGTGGGTTTCAGATTTGAAAATTTTAGCTCAAAACTTATGGTTTTGTGTCACCCACTTGCTAACCTTGTATTAGGAGAGCAACACGTCCAGTTTACTTGCTCCGTATATTACCTTTCGGTAAACTACCGCCCGGTTGTAAAGGAAAGCGTTGAACAAGCAACTGTTAAGGAAATGTCTAATGACATGCGGATGTTTATGGTCCACAACGTGTCGGATGCAATTACTATCATTTGTAGGAGCAATAGTAAAGATCACCCTATAGTTTTTCGGTCTGGCACAAGGTCCTGTCTTTGACCATGCTATGCAACCACCGTTCTTACGGTTGACACCCGTTTGGTTCAGGTGACCTAATGAATTCCGGTGAATTCTTAGGATTTTACGTTCAATGGTAATGAACGCATTGAAAATAGGTTTTCTAGTAAACAAATCAGTTTATAATTTTGATCAAAATATTTTCTCGTTCAAGCTCGAGTTTAGATATCATCGAATTCCATGAGTTTGTAATTCTCAATCTTTAAGGTCAATAACAAGGATTGAGTAATATCAGGCTTAAATGCTGATTTTTAATCTTTTAAGGAGATTATCCTTTCTGGAGATCTGATTCATTAGTCTTATAAGCTAATTTGCTCGGTGCCCCCATTGTACGAGACAGATCCTCTCATGGATAGGATAAGTCTGACCATATGGCGACCCTTTTTGATGCTGTGGTCCGTGGATTTCAGCTGATTTTTGAGAAAACTTTTTAAGGTTTTTCGTAGACTCTACAACTGGTCTGGACGACAACTTCCTGACCTAAATCAAGAAGCGCGTGTCTTTTTCTCAGAAGACTTTACTTCCTTTTAATTTATGTTAAAATAAACTGGGTAAAACTGATTAATATCGTCCAAAACAAAAGTATCTTCAATTATTTGTACAAAAATATGTGATATGTTTTTTAAATAACTAGGTAAATATTTCCCACACTTGGCTTTTATATTTCTTTCTTTGCCTTTTTATTCTCTTCTATTCCATTTTAAATGAATTCAAGCGTTTTGGGTTGTTTCTCAATTTATGTCCTTTCTGAGGTAACAATAATTTCGGTGTTAACACCTAGTTTTATCGTTCATAAATATGTATAAACATGATTTTGAGTTCATTTAGTTGAAAAATTATTAAAATTTTTACTAGAAGTAGGTAATCAGTATATAAGACTAGGGATGTTCTTTATTATCAGAGAGCACTAGATTCTAATACAACTACTGCTTTACTAGTAAAGTTTAACAGTGGCTATTAAACCAAGTGTATAAGTTAAATTTTTAAAACCGAAAGAATTTAATCCCTTCCCACACTTAAGATCTTGCAATACCCTCATTTGCAAGAAATCAGTAACAATTTAAATTATTGAGGGTGATTAGCGTAGAAAAATAATTAAATTTTATCAAAGTTTCCAAACATATTGTTGTTTGTTTGAATGATAAATGGTGCACATCATTTGTTCATTCCTGCCGTTGTTATTTCACATATATTTTGCATCTTGTCGTCAAAATTAGTTGCTTTTGCTGAACTTAATGCCAGTCTTAGAAAATGCGCTGTTTTACCCTGTTGTGTACATGAGATAAAATACATACAATACAAATATAAATATGCATGATATTTTGAAATGGGACTTAATATCCCACTTTCAATTTACAAAAATGAAATATTAGTACAAAATAATAAAAATGTTAAACATTACATAAAAGTATCAAAATGTTAAATGTTTAACATAAATAGATAAAAATAATAAAAGATGAGAAATCACCAATGGAACACTATTGATTTGGATAGGGGTTCCAGTTCATATCATCGCTCGGGTTCCATGGTTGGTGATAGGTGTCCTGATAGGCTTGGTTGGGGTCGTACAGGTCAAAGGGTGGTCGCATGTCGGGCTGATGTGGTGGATAGTAAGCTGGCCGAGTCGGGATGTAGTTATGTGGTACCTGATATGATAGCTGGCTCATGATTTGGTGCTGATGAACTTACCAACTATTGTGTTGGCGTCGCCTGGATTGCTCATACTCATCCGCGGCTCTCCACTGCTCATACTGATGATGCCTAGCCTGGTTATTCATTTCCACCTCATCTACATGCTGGAAGACATCAGTATAACTATCCCTAATGACATCCCTAATGTCATCTGCTTCCTCCATCTCCTCATCCGAACCCCTCTCTACCTGTGGATGGGTGCCCTGATATAGTATTGGCATATTGTGCTTCCGTTTTAATACCTTTGCACCTTAATAAACATGCAAACCTATAGTATCGGTTTGTTCCTCAACCACCATCATTGTACCTCCGTGTTCCCTATCTACACCTAAATACTCTCCAATGAGAGTAACAAAAATTCCTCCTCCTATTATTCCCCCGTCCTGTATACCTTCCACAACTTTGGACAAATAATACCCAACACAGTAGGGGATATTAACAAAGCCTCTAGTGTCTCGAATGCACTTAAGGTAGAATAAATCATTTAGGGTCACTTTTTCTTTATTTCTACCTCTTTGTGTAATCGAGTTTGCTAAAAATCTATGAATTATGCGAAGCTATGCCTTATTAATATCTAAATAGGAGTGTCTTCCTCCCCGTGTAAACACATTAAAATTTGACATACGCCTCCATATGGTGTTAGCGTCAAAATCTCTATCTACCCTCTCACCTTGATAAATTAAAGCTGTACAATCAGGTGATAATAATTCAGTGGGGGTGTAAATCTGTAAAGCCCTAGCCATGTCTATCATGGACATCCTGTACATCCTACCTCCAAGTAAAAATCTAAGAAAAGTCTTATCGTCTAACCTATCTACATCCTTATTTAAGGCTATAGTCCTCATTAGCTCAACACACCACTCCTTATATACAGGCCTACGAGTGGTAAATAAACATTCCCAGTCGGGAAAAGAAGAGTTGCCATACCTTTGGATTAGTAATAGCCTAACTGAGTTAGCTAGGTTGACCCTTTCCAAAGGCTCCCAATCTATTACCCTTGGTACTTCCACATTTTTATTGCAAAGTTTAAATTTGTTACGTTGGTACGTTTGGTAATCTCTCCAGCTTCTATCAAACCCTAGATTAGGATGTAACTCCTGTTCATGAATTCTTGAGTGTTCTATTACATGGTGAACGGGAAATATTATGTAGGCAATAAAAAATTGTGGTTCTGGTTCATAGTATGGCACGTGTTGATCATAATGTTGTTGTTCTTACTGTGGCTCAGGTGGCATCTCTGGCTGTGGTTCTTGTTCAGGTTGTCTTGACGATGATGCACCGTCAGTATCTGTATTTCTCTGCAAAACACATTAAACACAAAATTTGTGCATCCAAATATGCATTTGTGTTAGAAAAATAATAAATTAAAACAATTACAAAAACATGTTTAATCAAAATTAAACTTATACACATTTTCATATTTTAACAATTCTACATTTTTTTTTTCAAATAAACATATATGAAAATGCATACAAAGTTCATAACCATTCAATTCAAATAACATGTTAAAATAACCATTACTAGCAATTAAACAAGTTTCAAATGGCATTTATATCAAAATAATCAAGTTCATAAATTTTAGACTTAAAAAGTCCACTTTGATGCTCAAAAATCATGTTTATGATCAAAGTTTGGATCATTTAGCAACCTAAACATGTTATACTACTTAATTTAGCAATAATTCATAACAAAAATCGGCCATAACATGTTTATATCAAAAAACCCCAAATTGTTCATGAACACAAACCCTAGATTGTTAAAAATTTGAAGTTTAAAGCTTCTAATCATGTTAAATAGCATCAATCTAGGTCATACAAGCATAATATACTAACAATTTAACTCTAATTAAGCTAAAAATCATCAAAATCAAATTAGGTAAAAATTGCTCAAGAACATTATAAATTCGAAATTAAAGAGTTTTAGGGGTGGAATCGTTACCTTCTTTGAAAAACTTCTGAACAAACGCATGATTAGAGCGGATTATAGCAAAAAAATTGGTGAATTTTGGTGAAAAAAATGATGAAATTTGAGAGTATTTTTAAGAGTGTTCGTGTTTGTGTGTGTAAAAGTGAGGAGCAGACCAGTCGACTGGAAATTTGTTTCTGCCCAGTTTTTTTTGGCACATGCGACCGCATGGTTCTCAAGGGTAAACCCCATGCGATCGCATGGGATCTATTTCCTTTTTTTTATAAAAGCCTTTTACTTATAAAAACAAATAATTAATTAATTTAAAAAATTTGTTTCTTTTTAGAATGAGGGTGTTTCGGTACGTGGACCTAGTTCGTCCCTCGACAAAATTTTAAAATTTGTCTTTTCAAAGTGTTGTTTTAAAAGCAAAGATTTTAGGATTTTTCAATGTTTTTGGCATACTTTAGATCATTAAAATTAAAAATAATGATAATAAAATTTCTCGTCCCATCCTCGGGTAAAGCAATTTCGGTTCAACGACCTAGTCTTAAACTCACGACGAATTTTAGAAATCAATTTTTTTAACTTAATGGAATAAAGTAAATTTTTGTTTTTAAATTCATACCAAACTTATATTTAAAATGCATAAAATTTTATATAAATATTAATAATATTTATATACATTAATTTTACAATTTTACATTTGAAAATAATATAGTTATAGTTATATATTTTTAAAAACAAGGTAAAAATGAAATAAAAATCTTTTTGGTCTTTTATCCCACTTTAATCAATCAAATATTAACAAAAATATACGCCCCTCTTTTGGGTAAAGTAATTTCGGCTATTTACCTAGTTTTACTCCTGACGAATTTCTGAAATATTTTTAGTTGATTAATTAAAGATATTTATACCTTATGAATAAACGGTAAATTTCGCAGTGATGAATTAAATTTTTGTCTGATATCAATAATTTCGGTTTATTATACCTAATTTTATTGAATATCAATTTAATACTTTATAGCGAATGATTCAGCGTTTATTATCAAAAGGTTAAAAGCAATAAATAAAAATAAAATAAAATAAAAAAACTGTGCATACTTACCTATGAGATAGAATTCTTAGAGACCTGCTTTAGTCGACTCATAAGAGAGTCGTTCGATTTGGTTTATCATTGCTACATAAGCGTAACCTCTAATTTTCAATAACTTTTCTTCTAAACATATGAACGGTCCTTCTCTGCATAAAGTAACGAACTCAGTATTGGAATGTGTCTGATTGTTCAAACATTTCCCTTCGTGTGACCATTTTTCACATTTATGACATCTTTCAAGGTGTCGTGCTCTTCTTTTTGTTACGGATTTCGATTTTCCTTTACCAAAATGTGTCTTATTATGATTCTTCCTGAGTTCTTTCCTCACTTCGTCCATGTTGCCTCTTATGAATGATACCAGTTCACCCGGGAAGATGTTATTATTACGTTTAGTAATCATAGCATGTAGTAATAGACCATGGTTGAGATCAAAGGAATTCTTCATCTCGTAAAACCTAAAAGAAATAAAAATTCAGAATGGAGGGAGAAGACTAGTTCTTTAGGGTCTGCTAGGGAAAGACCATTCGGATTCCATTTTCGAGAACTACACGAAAACAGAAAATCTAACTCTAGACAGCATTATATTATCCTTTAAAACATTTGAATCTCCCCACACTTAGCTAGCTGTGATGTCGAACTTGTGATTAACTTCATTATTAATTTCAATTGGAACATCAACAACTTGCATATCTCTGACTTTTGCTTCAAGCCATTTGTTGATTTCTTCTGTAACATTCACAAATTTAATTAACATCGCCTTTTCTTTAGGCGACAAATTGGATACTAATCGGTTACATAACTTAAAGTTCCCCTTAATCCTAGCATCTTGAATCCGTTTATAAAGTTTCTTCGTTGAACTGTTAAAAACGGGTTCATCTAATTTCGTATCAACAACGGAGTTCTTTGTTATCGGGTCATCATTAGGTGTTTCTTCATCTTTTCCACACTTAGGCGTTTTTATTGGTTCTACAGTTTTGGTTGGTGAAGATTGAAACTTTCGATTCACAAAGGTGACCAATTTATCACCATCCCTAAGTGTCATTCTACCTTCTCTTACATCAAAGAATGCCTCGGTGGTTGCTAAAAATGGGCGACCTAAAATCAGAGGAATATCAAGGTCTCCCTCCATATTAATAACTATGAAGTTTGCAACAAAGGTCAAACTTTCCACTTTAACAAGTAAATTATTTGCTATTCCAACCGGGTGTTTAATGGTTTGGTCAAATAATTGAACACCTATTCTGGTTGGTCTTAATTTACCCACACCTAGTCTTTTATATAAGGAAAGAGGCATAACATTTACACTCGCTCCTAAATCTGCAAGCCCATTATACATAGCACCATCATTAAGCAAGCAAGAAATGATAAATTCACCTAGGTCTCCTACTTTAGTAAGTAGAGTTGGTTTGTTAACCTTTTCCGGATGATCTTTTCTTGGTTCTTTCACTTCTACTTGAACTTCTTGTTCACTTTTTTCTTTGTTTCTTGGAATGGGAGGTTTATATAGAAATTCTTCTTAATCACTCCAATTTGAAATCTCTCCATCTTCCACTTTTGGTTTTATATAAGTCGTTGAAAACATATTTATGTTTTCACTCTGAGGGTTTTCTTTGGTGGTGAAATTATGATTAACTTCATTATCAACTTCCATCGGACCATGTATATAATGTTTAACTCTGTGACCATTAACTTTAAATTCAATCTCATTTGAATTTATTAACTCTATTATTTCGTATGGGAAAACTCTTTTGACTATGAATGGTCCAGACCATCTTGATTTCAATTTTCCAGGAAATAGCTTGAATCGTGAATTGAAAAGAAGAAATCGGTCTCCTTCCTTAAATTCTTTTGAACTTCTGATTCTTTTATCATCCCATTTCTTCGTTCTTTCCTTATTGATTAAGGAATTTTCATATGCACCGTGTCTTAATTCTTCTAATTCATTTAGTTGACTTAACCGTAGAAGTTCGGCTTCATGCAAATCAAGATTACATGTCTTCAAAGCCCAAAATGCTTTGTGCTCAATTTCTACTGGAAGATGACATGCTTTTTCGTAAACGAGTTTAAAAGGTGTGGTGTCAATTGGAGTTTTGTAGGCTGTTCGAAAAGCCCAGAGTGCATCCTCCAATTTCATGGACCATTCCTATGGATTTGATCCTACAGTTTTCTCTAGAATACGTTTTAATGCTCGGTTGGTATTTTCAACTTGTCCACTTATTTGTGGATGATAAGCGGTTGAGATTTTATGAGTTACTCCATATCTTTTGAGAACTTTCTCAAGTTGATTATTAAAAAAATTAGTACCCCGATCACTTATTAAAGCTTTCGGTGTTCCGAACCTTGCAAAAAGACGTTTTAAGAAGTTGACTACAACTCGTGCATTGTTAGTTGGGAGAGCTTGTGCTTCCGCCTATTTAGATACATAATCAATGGCAATGAGAATGTAGAGATTATTATGAGATTTTGGAAATGGACCCATAAAGTCAATACCCCAAACGTCAAATACTTCACATACTTGAATGATATTTTGTGGCATTTCATCACGTTGACTTATTTTTCTGGCCCTTTGACAAGCATCACAGGATTTACAAAGAAGGTGTGCATCTTTGAAAATTGTAGGCCAATAGAATCCAGCGTCATAAACTTTTCTTGCTGTGAGTTGAGGCCCATAATGCCCTCCTGTTGGTCCTGTGTGACAATGGTTTAAGATTTGACTAGCTTCGTCCCCGAATACACATCGGCGTATTATTCCATCGGGCCATTTTTCAATAAATGTGGATCTTCCCAAAAATAGTGTTTTATATCACTAAAGAATTTCTTTCGTTTTTGGTACGACAACCCTTTTTCAAGGAATCCACATACTAAGTAGTTTGCATAGTCTGCAAACCATGGAATTTCATTATAATCGATCTTCAATAGATATTCATCAGGAAAGTTGTCTTGTATAGCCGATTCATTTAGAACTTCTAATTCAGGATTTTCAAGGCGAGAAAGATAATCATCGGCGAGATTTTCTGCTCCCTTTTTGTCTCGGATTTCAATATCGAACTCTTGTAAGAGTAAGATCCAACGGATTAATCTTGGTTTGGCATCTTATTTTGAAAATAAGTATCTAAGAGCAGAATGGTCAGTATAGACCACCGTTTTTGCTAGAACGAGATATGAACTAAATTTGTCAAAAGCAAAGACAATAGCAAGGAGTTCTTTTTCAGGAGTTGTGTAATTTGTTTGTGGTCCTTGTAACGTCTTACTAGCATAATATATAGGTTGAAATCATTTTTCAATTCTTTGACCTAAAACGGCTCCCATTGCAAAATCACTTGCATCGCACATGAGTTCAAATGGAAGATTCCAATTTGGAGTTATCATGATCGGCGCATTAGTGAGTTTTTCTGTAAGAATATTAAAAGATTTAATGCATTCATCTGAAAAGATGAATGGAGCATCTTTTTCTAGGAGTTTATTCATAGGAGTGACAATTTTAGAAAAATCTTTTATGAAATGTCGGTAAAAATCGGCATGCCCTAGAAAACTCCTAACTCCTCTAACATTGGTGGGATGTAGAAGTTTAGCAATTATATCTACTTTAGCTCTATCCACTTTAATTCCTTCTTTTAAAATTTTATGACCAAGAACGATGCCTTCTTTAACCATGAAATGGCATTTCTCCCAATTAAGTACTAGATTTGATTGTTCGCATCTAATAAGCATTCGTTCAAGATTTACCAGACATTTTTCAAAAGTATCACCGAAGACTGAAAAGTCATCCATGAAAACTTCCATGCATTCTTCTATCATGTCATGAAAAATCGCCATCATGCACCTTTGAAAGGTTGCAGGGGCGTTGCAAAGTCCAAATGGCATGCGTTTGTAAGCAAAAGTACCATAAGGGCACGTGAAGGTGGTTTTCTCTTGGTCCTCGGTTGCGATTGGAATTTGAAAATATCCGGAGAAACCGTCAAGAAAACAATAGTAACTGTTCTCAGCTAACCTTTCCAGCATTTGATCAATGAAAGGTAAGGGAGTGATCTTTTCTGGTGGCGTCATTTAATTTTCTATAATCAATACAAACACGCCATCATGTTACAATCCTAGTAGAAATAAGCTCATCTTTTTTATTTGTGATGACAGTCATGCCACCCTTCATAGGTACACATTGACCTGGGCTTACCCATGGACTATCAGAGATTAGATAAATTAAACCTGCATCTAGCAGTTTAATAATTTCTTTCTTAACAACATCTTGCATATTAGGATTTAGTCTTCATTGGCGTTGCACATAGGTTTTATGACCTTCTTCCATAAGGATTTTATGTGTGCAATACGAAGGACTTATGCGTTTAATGTCATGAATCTTCCATGCAATAGCTGGTTTATGAGCTTTTAGCACAGAAATGAGTTGAGATTTTTCATTTTCCGTATGAGAAGACGATATTATTACAGGTAATTCAGATTCACCATGTAAATAAGCATATTCCAAATGGTATGGAAGTGGCTTTAACTCTAATATCGGTGGTTCTTCTATCGATGATTTGTATCGATATCTGTCTTCCTCTTTTAGCATTTAAAGTTCTTCTATTGTTGGTTCGTAATCATTAGCCATAAGTGTAGCTAACATTTCAGCTTCATCAATTGGTTCAGTTCCTTCTCCTAAAGAACATTCTCCTGTTCCTTGTAATACTGGAAATTCTTGTAATAATTCTACATGTGAATCTATAGTTTGAATATAATAACATGTATCATCTGCAGATTGCGGTTGTTGCATGGCTCTATCAATAGAAAAGGTAACACTCTCGTCCTCTATACTTAGGGTCAGTTTCTTACCGAACACGTCTATTATTGCTTTAGCCATGTTTAAGAATGGTCTTCCTAATATGAGAGGAACTCGAGAATCTTCTTCCATGTCTAGAATAACAAAGTCTACTAGAAATACTAAAGTACTAACTTTAACTAGCATGTTCTCCATTATCCCTCTAGGATATTTTACTGATCGGTCTGCTAGTTGTATGCTTATTCGTGTTGGTTTCAATTCTCCGAGGTCTATTTTAGCGTATAGTGAATACGGAATTAAATTTATACTAGCACCTAAGTCTGCCAATGCTTCTATTGAACTAAGACTACCCAGAAAACATGGAATTGTGAAACTTCCTGAATCTGATAATTTTTCTGGTAGCTTATTCAACAGCACTGCAGAACAATTATCATTCATTGTAACAGCCGAGGGTTCTTCCATTTTTCTTTTATTTGTGATTAGATCTTTCAAGAATTTAGCATATCTTGGCATTCCTAAAATCATATCAATGAAAGGAAGATTGACATTTATTTGTTTAAACATATCCAAAAATTTGGATTGCTCGGCTTCAAGTCTTTCTTTTCTCATTTTACTCGGGTAAGGAAGTGGTGGTTAGTACGGTTTAACATAAGGTTTAGCCTTAACTGTGTTATCTTCATTAATCTTTTCAACTACCGGTTCTGATTCCTTCTCTTGCTCAGATTGTGGTGCTTGTGGAGTAGGAATAGAGTCATCAAAATTTACAGGTATTTCATGTGGTTTAAGTGTAATACCACTTCTTGTGGTAATGGCTTTAGCTGTTTCATTCCGGGAGTTAGCATTTGTATCGCTAGGTAAACTCCCCGATTTTCTTTCTCCAATTAACCTGGCTAGGTTACTCACTTCTTGTTCCAGATTTTGTATAGAAGCTTGTTGATTTCTAAATGCTTGAGCATTTTGTTCATTCGTTTGTTTCTGAGATGTGAAAAATTGAGTTTGAGATTCAACTAGCTTCGACATCATATCTTCTAAATTTGGCTTTTTATCATCGGTTTGTGGTGGTTTATTTAGAAAAATAAGTCTTTGCTGATTATAAGTATTGTTAGATACTTGTTGATTGCTAGGAACTTGTTGGTTGTTGGTTGTTGTATGGAACATTTCGGTTATAACTCTGATTTTGATTGTAGTTTGGTCTTGGCGGTTGATAATTATTTTGATAATTATTTCCAGGCCTTTGATTCATGTATGAAACATTCTCTCTTTGTTCCATTGTTTGTTCAATACTGAGACAATCTTTTGTCAAATGTGGTCCTCCACACTGCTCACAACTAATTCGTATTGCGTGAATATCCGTAGTCATCTTTTCCATTCATCTCTCGAAAGCATCTAACTTTGCGGAAATGGAATCAAAGTCATGGCTAGAATCGGCTCTAGCCGCTTTAGATAAACGAGGAATATCTTTTTCCTGGTGCCACTCATGTGAGTGGGAGGCTGTGTTATCAATAATTTTATAAGCTTCAGTTGCGGTTTTCTTCATAATGGAACCACCATCTGCTATGTCGATGTCTTTTCGTGTAGTAATGTCGCATCCTTGGTAGAATATTTGTACTATTTGATAAGTGTCTAAACCATGTTGAGGAAATCCTCTCAACAACTTTCCAAATCTTGTCCACGCTTCATATAAAGTTTCATTTGGCTTTTGTGAACGTAACAATTTCTCCTTGAAGTCTCACGGCTTTAGATGCCGGAAAGAATCTTTTAAGAAAATTTTCAACTAAAACATCCCATGTGTCAATCGCCCCTTCAGGTAACGATTCTAACCAATCTTTGGCTTCTCCCTTTAAAGTCCAGGGAAATAACATGAGATAGATCTGTTCATCCTCAACTTCTCTGATATTAAATAGAGTACAAATCCTATTAAAGGTACGAAGATGTTCGTTTGGATCTTCTTTTGGTGCACCACTAAATTGGCATTGATTAGTTACTGAAAAGACCCGTCCTAATCCATCTGAACGAAGTCTTCAACAGTTGATCCCATTGCGAGGTTCTGACCTCTATATGACATGAACGACTCCATGTAATATGAGCAAATGCACAGCGGAAGATTTCTTTCATACCTGAGAATAAACATGCTTTAAAGTGTCAACCAAAAGGTTGGTGAGTTCATAAGTTTATCATAAAACAATAAAATTCATCATTTTGATAGACCACAAGATTTAAATCCTACATGGTACAAATGGGCCGAATCCTATACCCACCTGTAATGTACATGCGATATCTTTTAAATACAGTACACCTTTCTCGTGTACGAAACCATTTTAACAAATCTTTGTAACCGTACACATATCTCGTGTACAAAAAATCATACACATAACCTGTGTATAAAATCATTTTCTCGATATATAACATTTACTTCAATTGGTGGCAATTATCATGTCCACATAATTCAATGGTGGCAATTATCATGTCCACATAATTCAATGGTGGCAATTATCATGTCCACATAATTCAATGGTAGCAATTATCATGTCCACATAATTCAATAATAATCCGCAGAACTTCTGTCTGCATAATAATTCATTCAAGGAATGTTTTGCTTGTGTCTATCCCGTCAAACATTTATAAAAGTATTTCATGTGTTCGCAGTTCAAAATATATTTCAAAAGCATTTAATAAAGCAGTTCTAAAAACAATGCATGTATTCTCAGTTTCAAAAATGTAAAGAGTAAAAGGGAATCAAATGAAACTCACCATAATGTATTTTGTAGTAAAAATACATATTACGACATTGAACAAGTATAGGGTTGGTCTCAGATTCACGAACCTATATCAATTATATATATTAAAACATATAATAACATTTAAACAAGTTCATATATATATATAATATTATTTATTAATAAATAACTTAATTTATATTTATTTATACAATTTAAATAAATACTTAATAGTTATACATTAGATTTTTATTAAAGTGTTTAATATAATATATGTCATTTATGATAATTATTATATATTAATGATCAAAAATATCATATAATGTTTTAGAATTTATACTTATATATGATTATATTACAATATAGATTATATATAACTTAATCAATATTATATAATAATAACCTTTCATTTAAAAATAGTATTTAAAATTATTATAGATATGATGTATGTAATAAATATAGTTATTTAAAAACAATTATTTATTTTCTATTATAATAATAAGGTAGTAATGATAATTATAATATTAGGAATTCATTAAATTGTAACTTAATTGTTAATTTAATCATTGTCATGATAATATTTGTATCAAAATTTATATATTTTTATATTCATAATAATAATAGTATTGTTAAAAATAATAATAATTTTACTAATGATGATAATAATAATAATAATAATAATACTTATTTTAATAAATATAAAGATAATAATAATAATAATAATAATAATAATAATAATAATAATAATAATAATAATAATAATAATAATAATAATAATAATAATAATAATAATAAATAAATTTCATATAAAAAAACGCGTAATATGTCTGTTCCCATTTCAGATCAAGGTAAAAAAAAATATATTCAGAAGAGGGGAAGAAATACTCGTCGATTACTCCATCAACAATCATCATCATCATCATCGTCAATAGATCAATCAAATTGTAATCATCGTTGAAATAGCAGGTTAATTGAATCGTAATCATCCTTGTTCAATTTTTGTTATCAGCCTTCATCATCCTCCATCAATAAATCAATCAATCGACTTATTAATTTGTGATTTAGGTTAATTGATTCATTAATAGTCTGTTAACTTCTTTATCTCTCTATTTTCTGTACTTTAATTTGATCGAGCACAATAAGTTATATAAATAAATCTTTATTTACTAATATTATTGGTTTTATAATTTTTCCCCAATTTGGTTCCAAAAATCAAATCGTCTATGAAACTATCATCATCTTCATCTGTTTTGCAGGCTCATCTCCTGGCTCGTTTTATCTGAATTCGTTTCACATAAGGCTGCAACAATTCCCTTGTATCTAGTCTTATGTTTATTCGTATCTGTTAGGTATGATTTCTATACAGTCTGAGTTATTTATCAATGCACTAAATCTTATTTACAATATATATGCTTGATATTGCAGTTGTTAAATTTGATATGCTTTTAGGATTAGTTTGTAAAACTCAAACTATTATTTCTGTTATATATTTTGCATGTATTTTTTTTTATAATTAGTTGAGCTTTAGAATTATTTAGTTGAAATCTAAGTTATTAAAATTGAGCTTGTTAAATTAATTAGATGACAATGACAATGATTTGTATGTTAATCACCTGTTTATGATGTGGAGACCAAACATGAGGTGCTCAACGAGTAGTAGGCGCTTTTTGGTTTTCATTGCAGATTAAACAGAAGGTAGATATCAACAGTAGCTAGAGTTGGTCGTGCAGCAGTTAACACAGATGGTGATGGTTAGATGTGATGGGTTGGATTTGCTTCAAAACACGAGCATGAGTTGCAGTTGCAGGTGGGTTGGTTCATCTTTATCACCTTCTTTCTTAATTATAATCAAGGCAGAATTAAACTCATGTAGCAGTTTTGATGATGATGATTCCCGAACAGAAACATAAAAGAATAGCACTAGTTCGAGCAGGTTTTAGTTTGATAATTATTTGGTGGTGGTTTATAGTGAACCGAAAAATAGAAAACAGAAGCTGTTCGCAGCAGTAGAAAGTAGTTAAATAGGTGATGGTTTAGGTGAGTTTTGATGGTTGTTTATTCAGTTGATAAGCAACAAGTGGGTGTTCGAAGGTGAACGGAACAGTAGTCGGAGCAGTTTTGTGAAGAGTCATCGTTTAGCAACATCAACACAGAAACAAATTCAAATAGCAGTTCAGAGATGGTTTAATGGTATCTAAACAATAGTCCTTCAAGTAAGTGATCGTTGGTTGTGGTTCTTGGTCGTAACAGTTAAGAATCAAGGTAGTTGTGTTGGGTTATGATCATGGGTTATCCAAAGTAGAAACCAAAACTCAGAAACATTAGTGGTAGCAACTATCATATTGAAGGTGAGGGTGATATTGAATTGATGATGGGTCGATTGGTATTTGAAATAATTCAAAGAATTGGTTCATGTGGTTGATAGTCTACAAAAGCATATACAGTAATAGGGAGAGTAAGGAAAATGTATGATTGTTGATGCCTATCTCGATGCATGTATGTGTATATGTCTGTTGTGTGCAGCGGTGTGTAAGAAATAGTTATTATTTTTACTGCGAAATACTACAAAATATGATACAAATTACACAAGTTTTATTTATTTATTTATGGAATATACCTAAACCTTGCGATAACACTTATAGACAGTGTACCTAATCGTAGAGTAGTGTAGTTTTTAGTAAGTCCAGTTCGTTCCACAGGGAGCTAGCTGAGTTTAACGCTATATTTTTATTAACTATTTATATATATATATATATATATATATATATATATATATATATATATATATATATATATATATATATATATATATATATATATATATATATATATATATATATATAAGTAGTAATATTATTATAAAAAGGTGGGTTTTACCGTTTAATGACCGGTTTGTCGATTTTAAATAAAGCGTAAAGATAAATGACGATAATATAAATGACAGAATTTAAATTGCGATAAAGTAAATTGCAGTAATTAAAATGACAGTAAATAAAAGTACGATGAAATATGAAATAAAACAATTATGCTTATTTAAACTTCCGTAACCATGATGTTTGACGTGTTGATTTTAGTTTATTACCATGGGTTAATTGTCCTTTGTCCTGGATTATTAAATATGTCCATCTGGTTTTTGTCCATAACAGTCCATCAGTCATAAATATAAAGTACGAGTGTCCTCGTCAAATTATCCTTATATTCGAAGTCAAATATTCCAACTAATTGGGGACTTAAACTATAATTACACCAATATTCCTTGTATATAATTCACCCATGTTTTAATAAGTCCATAGACTATTAATCCATTCCCGTGTTCGGTTAAATGAACGATTATTAGTACTTATAAATATCCCGCCCATCGTGTCCGATCGAGTGTATATGGTTATTTATAGGTACGTCCAATTGTAAATCTTTATATTAAATTAACAAACTATCATTTAATTAAACAAATATAAAGCCCATTAATAGCCCATAGTCCAATTTCCACAAGTGTCGGTCTTTTGTCCAAACCCCAATTATGGTACAAAGCCCAATTACCCAATTTTAATATTTAGCCCAACATCATGATTACTTCGATTTAAATAAGCATAATAATAACTTAGCTACGAGACATTAATTTTAAAAAGGAGAACATAACTTACATTGATTATTTATCGCGTAGTGTTACACGGACAGAACTTCGACTTTAAAACCCGTAAAATAACCTTTACATAACCCAAACTAACTAATAAAAATTTACCCTATACTATATATATATATATATATATATATATATATATATATATATATATATATATATATATATATATATATTTATTATATATTACAGAGGGAGAGATTGAAAGAGTGTGTTTTGAGTTCGACCACAGGCCTGCCTTTTATAGCAATGTGGCCAGGTTTTTGCTGCCATGCAATCGCATGGGAAATGGGCAGCCAGGCCATGCGATCGCATGGCCCCTCTAGACAGCTCACTTTGCCTTGTCTCCTAGCTTGTCGACGTTATATTTAATTAATATATAATATATAAATAATTTATATAATTATTTAAATATTATATTATATTCTTGTGCATAATTGACTAATAATTTTCGGTCCGTTGCGTCGCACGTTGATAGTTGGCTCAGGTCCCGGTTCTGGATTTTCGAACGTCCTTTCATACTATTTAATATCTTGTACTTTGCGTTTTGCAATTTGTAATTTGCACAAAAAATTATTTTCCTTAACTCCCAAAATCCGCGCAAGTCTTTAACTCACTTTTAGTGGCACTTTTGAGTGCACTATGGCTTTAGTGGCACTTTTCAGGCTTTAGTGGCACTTTTTCTTCAATTCTATAATCTTCGTGCTTTGTCTTCACATTTATTTATTTAAACGATTACAACTTAAAAAATAGAATAATTACAACTAAAAACTTTACATATTGGGATGATATTGGGACTATATATATGTTTGTTTGGAGCACTATGAAATATCCCCACACTTGAGCGTTGCTTGTCCTCAAGCAATACAGAACTTGAAATTAAATCACACGAGTCACTTCTTTATTCTTCACACTTTATACATTAGTGATTTTGATACGACGGTATAAACAATGATAGTAACGATGTGGTTTACATTCCCACATGACTATAAAAATTTAGATCCTTAAGGAAATTGGATCTTTATGAAAATATTTGATCTTTTGAAAATTCATTCTAGCTTTTACCCTAGATAAGTTTTCTGGAATAACCCTTCACCGATGTTTGCAAAATATTTTTATGGGTTTTGTGGGTTTCAGATTTTAAAATTTTAGCTCAAAACTTGCGATTTTTGTGTCACCCACTTGCTAACCTTGTATTAGGAAAGTACACGTCCAGTATACTTGCTCCGTATATTACCTTTCGATAAACTACCGTCCGGTTGTAAAGGAAAGCGTTGAACAAGCAACTGTTAAGGCAATGTCTAATGACATGCAGATGTTCATGGTCTAAAACGTGTCGGATGCAATTAGTATCCTTTGTAGGAGCAATAGTAAAGATCACCCTATAGTTTTTCGGTCTGGCACAAGGTCCTGTCTTCGACCATGCTATGCAACCACCGTTCTTACGGTTGACACCCGAATTGGTTCAGGTGACCTAATGAATTCCAGGTGAATTCCTAGGATTTTACGTTCAATGGTAATGAACGCATTGAAAATAGGTTTTCAGAAAATAAATCGGTTTTATTTTTATCAAAATATTTTCTCGTTCAAGCTCGAGTTTAGATATCATCGAATTCCATGAGTTTGTAATTCTCAATCTTTAAAGTCAATCTCAAGGATTGAGTAATATCAGTCTTAAAAGCTGATTTTTAATCTTTAAGGAGATTATCCTTTCTGGGGGTCTGATTCATTAGTCTTATCAAGCTAATTTGCACGGCACCCTCCCCATTTTACGAGACAGATCCTCTCATGGTTAGGATAAGTTTGACCACTTGGCGAACCTGTTTGATGCTGAGGTCCGTGGATTTCCTGCTGATTTTAGAGATGACTTTTCTAGATTTTTCGTCAACCTACAGCTGGTCTGGACCACAACTTCTTGACCTAAATCAAGAAGCGCGTGTCTTTTTCGGAAGACTTTACTTCCTTTTAATGATGGAATCGATTCATCATGTAGATCTATCTTTCTTTCAAATATATTACAGTAAATCGGGTAAAACAGTTAATTTAGTCCAAAATAAAAGCACCTGCAATAACTTTACAGAAACATGTGATAGATAGTTTTTAATAACTTGGTACATTCTCCCCACATTTGGCTTTTTTCATTGGTCTTTTTATATCTTAATAAATAAATTCAAGCGATTTAGTTGTTTCTCAATTTATGTCCTTTCCGAGGTAACAATAATTTCGGTATTATCACCTAATTTTATCGTTCATAAATATGTATAAACATGATTTTGAATTCATTTAGTTGAAATTTTTTTAAATTTTCATAAAATTTAGAAAATAAACCAAGTATAATCTGTGAAAGAGTTATGTAACATGACACATGATGACGTTATAATCTGTGAATCATCATGTTCTATTTAGAAACTCAGCATGACTTACTGTAATATAATCACGTTGATCAAGTGTCATTATATTATACTAACTCATGCATCAGTTCCCAACATTACTTCAATAACATTCATATTTTAAGCTCGAAAGTTTACATAATATAGAAACTAAATAGTTTCTTTTATGATGTAATACAGATAACGTGAAAAGATAACTAATTTCATATAAGGATAGTTATGAAAATATCTTCAAAAATATTGAAGATATTTATGAAGATATTTTGGAATTTCTAAGATCGAAGGTTGATGAAGAAAATCCTTTCGCAAGGATTAAGAATAAACAAGGAGTAAGATATTTACTGAAGAGTTCATCAGATACAGAATCATCTGAATTCGTTAAGTACAGGTTTAGTCTGTGTGATTTGTCCTTTGTCTCCTTCATGATTAGCTCAATCTGTTTTTCAGTACCAAATTTTCTATTGAGCGTTCCTATCACTCCTTTCTTTATTATCAACTTTTGACCATTTAGACCATCTACAATTTTTCTGTTTCCTCTGCATTTAATGCTACGATATCTGAATCATCGGTTATCAATTCGAGGTGGTTTAAGGAGAATTGTATTTTTAGATGATAAAACGCTGATGGTAATATGGTGGAATATAAAAGGTTCCCCGGTAACAATAAAAGAGCACGCATATATATCAAGGTTATAATAAGGTTGTTTCGAATGAAAAGTCGAAGTTGACTTGCTGGAGCTGTGACAAAATTGACTAATTTGGAAAGAGATTGCAAAGTTATTTTCGGTAATAATAACGCTAAAGGAATTAGCATAGCTATGCGTTAAACGTTTACTCAGTTTCCGAGAGTTTTCAGGTGTATAACTATACGCATCAATCTTTCTTTCTGTAGATGAAGTGTGGTTGGTTCATCCTCTCGATTGAGGTGTTTTCAAGAATCATGAAAGGTTTGAACGCAGATTGTAATCGTCAAGATACAAATGAGGTTTAAGGTGAAATCAAGTGGCAAACTTGAAGAATTGTTTAGTTTCATATGTTATAATCAATATTTTAATTCATTTTAATTGTCCAGTATTATTAGTCCACAGTCGATAGTCCACGGTTAACAGTCCAATAATTCATATATAGTTTAATATATAATATTTAAATTAATTAATATGTATCGTGACCCGTGTACATGTCTCAGACTCGATCACAACTCAAACTATATATTATTATAGAATCAACCTCAACCCTGTATAGCTAACTCCCATATTACTGCATATAGAGTGTCTATAGTTATTCCAAATAATATATATAGATGGGTCGATATGATATGTCAAAACCTTGTATACGTGTCCCGATATTTAAAGTGCGTAAAATAAATAACAGAAATTAAATGACGATAAATAAAATTGCGAGAATTAAAATTACGATAAAATAAATTGCAATAATTAAATTGCGAGAAATAAATTGCGATAATTAAAATGAAATTAACAGTTAGCTAGGAACAGTTAGCTAGGATTTCGTTAGCGTGGATTCTTAACAAAATTTCTCATAGTTAATTTGTTTGTTTCTAACAAATTTTATTTTGTCCAATGTTTTCTTCATTATGCCACTTGTTGGATTCTGATAGGTAAAAATCCGAATATAAAATTGAGTGGAAATGGTTATTCTGCGATGAACGGATACATATATCTGTGGATGTAAGTAGGATAGTAAATGACTGTTGAATCAGATTGGAAGAATGTACCGTGTAATTTATTAATGTGAAATCTAAATATTCCTCGGGTATTACCTACCCGTTAAAATATTTTCACCATTAACAGTTTGTACAAAAGAATTTTTAATTACAATCTTTATGAAAACATATATACATATATATTTTCTTCAGATGTAATCATGGATTTAATGATTTAATATGATATTAATCTCATTTGATTTATCGTTAGAACTAGAATACATAATCTCTAAAACATTAGAGGTTACTTAATCACCATGAAGAACGAAGATAATTGATGTAGAATGATACGTAGAACGATGATTATACTCGAGGTACAGAATGAGATGTTGGCGTGTGATGTTGAAACTTGGGTTGTTGGTGGTACTGGTGTTGCCGGTGCTGTTGCTAAAGCTGGTGGGTTTTGCACCACGTTTTCCAAATTGATTACTCGAGCGCGAAGTTCGTTGACTTCTTGCATTACTCCGGGATGATTGTCGGTCGGAACGAGTGGATGAATGAGGTTTAGAATTGTGGGTAGAATATAATCGTGTCGAGCTATTCTGGAAATAAGGCTGAAAATGGTATTTCGGATAGGTTCGCCGGTAAGTGCTTCAGGTTCATCGTTGAGAGGGCAATAAGGTGGGTGGAAGGGATCACCTTCTTCTTGTCTCCAGTGATTAAGAAGGCTACAAACCGATCAGATGAATTGAGGATGGCTGATTGGTTGATTCATTCTGGTGACGCTGCTTCCGGAGCTTAGGTGAAACTCCATATCGGAATAACTATCGGAATAGCTATCGAAATCTGAGGACTCGAACTGGTTGAGGGATTCATCTCGTACGATCAGATGAAGGATTTTCGATAAGAAATAGATTATAGGATGTAGATTAGTACCCTGCAATACATAATTTACATATGCATATATAATACTAAAATCCCATAAGTTACGGAGGAATCTACGGAAGCTGTCAGGCAAGGTCTACAGTA
Organism: Rutidosis leptorrhynchoides; assembly: GCF_046630445.1. Taxonomy (NCBI): domain Eukaryota; kingdom Viridiplantae; phylum Streptophyta; class Magnoliopsida; order Asterales; family Asteraceae; genus Rutidosis; species Rutidosis leptorrhynchoides. Next base: position 278,885,665 of record NC_092340.1, on the reverse strand, counting down.
ACAGAAATGCTAAGATATGAATTATCAGATACGCTAAGATATGAAATTTCGTCTATACACTATCGATGCACTAAATACAGTAAGACGTGTCTAGACTAAGAATGATAAGCAAGTGATTTTTGACACGAATGATAAGCAAAACTTTTGACATGCAGACACGGTCGAAGTCCAGACTCACAAATGCATCCTAATGACTTATCAGTTAGACACACTAATGCAGACCTGGTTCGCTAAGACCACCGCTCTGATACCAACTGAAAGGACTCGTCCTAATCCATCTGGACGAAGTCTTCAACAGTTGATCCCATTGCGAGGTTCTGACCTCTATATGCCATGAACGACTCCATGTAATATAAGCAAATGCACAGCGGAAGATTTCTTTCATACCTGAGAATAAACATGCTTTAAAGTGTCAACCAAAAGGTTGGTGAGTTCATAAGTTTATCATAAAACAATAAAATTCATCATTTTGATAGACCACAAGATTTAAATCCTGCATGGTACAAATGGGCCCGAATCCTATACCCACCTGTAATGTACATACAATATCTTTTAAATACAGTACACCTTTCTCATGTACGAAACCATTTTAACAAATATTTGTAACCATACACATATCTCGTGTACAAAATATCATACACATAACCTGTGTATAAAATCATTCTCTCGATATATAACATTCACATCAATTGGTGGCAATTATCATGTCCACATAATTCAATGGTGGCAATTATCATGTCCACATAATTCAATGGTGGCAATTATCATGTCCACATAATTCAATGGTGGCAATTATCATGTCCACATAATTCAATAATAATCCGCAGAACTTCTGTCTACATAACAATTCATTCGAGGAATGTTTTGCTTATGTCTATCCCGTCAAACATTTATAAAAGTATTTCATGTATTCGCAGTTCAAAATATATTTCAAAAGCATTTAATAAAGTAGTTATAAAAACAGCGCATGTATTCTCAGTCCCAAAAATGTAAAGAGTAAAAGGGAATCAAATGAAAATCACCATAATGTATTTTGTAGTAAAAATACATATTACGATATTGAACAAGTATAGGGTTGGTCTCGGATTCACGAACCTATATCAATTATATATATTAAAACATATAATAACATTTAAACAAGTTCATATATATAATATTATTTATTAATAAATAACTTAATTTATATTTATTTATATAATTTTAATAAATACTTAATAGTTATACGTTAGATTTTTATTAAAGTGTTTAATATAATGTATGTCATTTATGATAATTATTATATATTAATGATCAAAAATATCATATAATGTTTTAGAATTTATACTTATATATGATTATATTACAATATAGATTATATAATTATATATAACTTAATCAATATTATATAATAATAACCTTTCATTTAAAAATAGTATTTAAAATTATTATAGATATGATGTATGTAATAAATATAGTTATTTAAAAACAATTATTTATTTTCTATTATAATAATAAGGTAGTAATGATAATAATAATATTAGGAATTCATTAAATTGTAACTTAATTGTTAATTTAATCATTGTCATGATAATATTTGTATCAAAATTTATATATTTTTATATTCATAATAATAATATTATTGTTAAAAATAATAATAATTTTACTAATGATGATAATAATAATAATAATAATAATAATACTTATTTTAATAAATATAAAGATAGTAATAATAATAATAATAATAATAATAATAATAATAATAATAATAATAATAATAATAATAATAATAATAATAATAATAATAATAATGATAATAATAATAATAATAATAATAATAATAATAATAATAATAATAATAATAATAATAATAATAATAATAATAATAATAATAATAATAATAATAATAATAATAATAATAATAAATAAATAAATAAATTTCATATAAAAAAACGCGTAATATGTCTGTTCCCATTTCAGATCAAGGTAAAAAAAATATATTCAGAAGAGGGGAAGAAATACTCGTCGATTACTCCATCAACAATCATCATCATCGTCGTCAATAGATCAATCAAATTGTAATCATCGTTGAAATAGCAGGTTAATTGAATCGTAATCATCCTTGTTCAATTTTTGTTATCAGCCTTCATCATCCTCCATCAATAAATCAATCAATCGACTTATTAATTTGTGATTTAGGTTAATTGATTCATTAATAGTCTGTTAACTTCTTTATCTCTCTATTTTCTGTACTTTAATTTGATCGAGCACAATAAGTTATATAAATAAATCTTTATTTACTAATATTATTGGTTTTATAATTTTTCCCCAATTTGGTTCCAAAAATCAAATCGTCTATGAAACTGTCATCATCTTCATCTGTTTTGCAGGCTCATCTCCTGGCTCGTTTTATCTGAATTCGTTTCACATAAGGCTGCAACAATTCCCTTGTATCTAGTCTTATGTTTATTCGTATCTGTTAGGTATGATTTCTATACAGTCTTAGTTATTTATCAATGCACTAAATCTTATTTACAATATATATGCTTGATATTGCAGTTGTTAAATTTGATATGCTTTTAGGATTAGTTTGTAAAACTCAAACTATTATTTCTGTTATATATTCTGTATGTATTTTTTTTTTATAATTAGTTGAGCTTTGGAATTATTTAGTTGAAATCTAAGTTATTAAAATTGAGCTTGTTAAATTAATTAGATTACAATGACAATGATTTGTATGTTAATCACCTGTTTATGATGTGGAGACCAAACAGGAGGTGCTCAACGAGTAGTAGGTGTTTTTTGGTTTTCATTACAGATTAAACAGAAGGTAGATATCAATAGCAGCTAGAGTTGGTCGTGCAGCAGTTAACACAGATGGTGATGGTTAGATGTGATGGGTTGGATTTGCTTCAAAACACGAGCATGAGTTGCAGTTGCAGGTGGTGGTTATCGAAACACAAATGGTGGGTTGGTTCATCTTTATCACCTTCTTTCTTGATTATAATCGAGGCAGAATTAAACTCGTGTAGCAGTTTTGATGATGATGATTCCCGAACAGAAACATAAAAGAATAGCACTAGTTTGAGCAGGTTTTAGTATGATAATTATTTGGTGGTGGTTTATAGTGAACTGAAAAATAGAAAACAGAAGCTGTTCGCAGTAGTAGAAAGTAGTTAAATAGGTGATGGTTTAGGTGAGTTTTGATGGTTGTTTATTCGGTTGATAAGCAACAAGTGGGTGTTCGAAGGTGAACGGAACAGTAGCCGGAGCAGTTTTGTGAAGAGTCATCGTTTAGCAACATCAACACAGAAACAAATTTAAATAGCAGTTCAGAGATGGTTTAATGGTATCTAAACAATAGTCCTTCAAGTAAGTGATCGTTGGTTGTGGTTCTTGGTAGTAACAGTTAAGAATCAAGGTAGTTGTGTTGGGTTATGATCATGGGTTATCCAAAGTAGAAACCAAAACTCAGAAACATTAATGGTAGCAACTATCATATTGAAGGTGAGGGTGATATTGAATTGATGATGGGTCGATTGGTATTTGAAATAATTCAAAGAATTGGTTCATGTGGTTGATAGTCTACAAAAGAATATACAGTAATAGGGAGAGTAAGGAAAATGTATGATTGTTAATGCCTATCTCGATGCATGTATGTGTATATATCTCACATGCTCAATAGGTTGTAAAGTAGTAGAAAACAAATAATGAAAAGAAGGTATGCATGTCTGTTTGTGTTTGGCAATAGAACAAAATATTTAACAATATAATTATATGATACACTTGTCTTTGATTAAAGAAAAAAAAATCGCCATCCTCATTAGACTATACTCCGTATATATTTCTTTTTGAAAGAGTGCCTTGTGATGGTAAATAAAACTAAAAAGTGATATTGATGTTGATGAGCTCGGCCAGAAAGCGGAGAAGAATAGGAGTAGTTTATCTTGAAAAATGATATTTTTACAACTCATTTAATTAGATTATCAATATTTATAAGTAATAAAAATTTGAGCCAATAACAAAGAAAAGAAAATAAGTGTGAGACTAATGTGTTTGAAAAGATCATGCTCGTGAATATACATAACACTAATAGTAATAATAATATTAATAAGAGTAACAACAATAATAATCATGTTTTAAAAATATGAAAATGATAATAACAATATCCATATTAATGATATAACACTTATACATATCACATTATATATATATATATATATATATATATATATATATATATATATATATATATATATATATATATATATATATATATATATATATATTTACACACAATTGTTCGTGAATCGTCAGGAGTAGTCAAAGGTTCACTGAATCCTTATAAATAGTTCAATGGTCAAATGTATACATGAACACAGTTCAAAGTTTTCGAGACTCAACATTACAGACTTTGCTTATCGTGTTGCAACCATATAAAGATTAAGTTTAAATTTGGTCGGAAATTTTCGGGTCATCACAGTTACCATGTGTAGGATTTGTCCCTTGATTTCATAATCTGGCGCATTAATGTCTAGTTGAGTAATGGCATGACCTTGGCCAGTGCGTGTAGCCCTCATTCGATCTTTCATACTTAGAGGTTCCTGATTTTCCATGATTGAATTTGTTGAATCTGAATCACTAGAGGATTCTGATTTAATGGTTCCTTCCTCAACAATCTCTGGATGAGTGATTTGTGGTTCAGGAGGAATAATTAGTGGTTCAGGATCTCTGAATTGTCCTTGAATATCCTACGGGTTCTCAATTGTGAGGTCGGGTTCAAAAAATGGATTATCGGAAATTTGAATTGGAGTACTTGTTCGACTTGATGATGATTCTAAAGAAAAATCATCGGCGACGATATTGGCTAGATGTCTTGATCGAGTTACAGGAGGTGAACGTATGAAAGGTGGTGAACGTTTTGCTCGGTGCATTCACAGAATATCCTATTAGTTATACAAATAAAAATTATTAAAGTTATCAAATTAATAGACTTTTCTGATTTTGCCCTCGTTTCGAATAGCCAATAGATGCAGCAGGTAGCCAGGACCCTTTAAATCGGAAGCCCATAACTTGCCACTAACAAATCCAACTATTACTATGAACCAGAAAATTTTGGATGTCTATCAATTTAACCACTTAAAATAATTTTTTCTTCGAGATTTAAAGAAAATAAAGAAAATTCTATGTCCTAAAAACGAGAGCGTAGAAATGAAAAAGAAAAAGCGCATCGAAAAAAGTCGAAAAAATAAAAGGTCGAAAAATAATAATAAGAAAGTAGAGCTTCGAAACTTAAAAGTCTAAAAACTAAATACTTAAAACTTGCGTCTAAAGGTATTAAACTTAAAAGGAATTCCAAACGAAAAACGGAAATAACTTAAAAAGCACTAAAATTTATTAAATATTAAAGCGATAAGTGACGTCGTAAAATTCTAAAGCGCTTAAGTCTTAATCTAAAGAAAGAACACTTAAGGGATTTTACGGCAAAGCCTAAAAATCTAGAAATATAAGATTAACTACGGAAATAACTAATTTAAAACTAATTACGAATGATAAATTATACAATTATTACGAATAAAATGATTAAAAAGATACGAAATATAAAAATAAAACTTAAAGTTATAAAAGTACAATTTTTATAAAAAAATTATTTTTATATTATTTATTTTATAAAAATATTAGTTTTTTATTTAATAAAACTAATTAAAACAAATTAAGTAATAAAACTAAAACTAATTAATATTTTAATTATACCCTAATTCTAATTAATTAATAATAATAATTATTAATTACAAACCCTAATCCGTACAAATTTAAGGATCAGACGTGTCAGGCTTTACCATGCGGTCGCATGGGTTTAACCTTGTCTACTCATGCGATCGCATGGGTGTGCAGACTCTGAATGATGCAGGCCAAAATATGTAGGTTCAACGGTTTTTATTATTTTTTTACTCTTTTTAATTTATAAAAAATATAATATAAGTTAACTAAAACTAAAAAAAAATTACTTATTAGTTTTTATAACTCTTAATAAAAAATATGAACTTTTTAATTTAAACACTTAAAAATATAAATATATATTTTTCTTTTCTTTCTTTTTATTTTTGTTTTTAATATTTAAAATATATATATATATATATATATATATATATATATATATATATATATATATATATATATATATATATATATATATATATATATATATATATATATTTAAAATGGCTTAAAACTTAATAAAAAAATTTTATAGCGTTTCGCTTCGGCATTTTCCCCTGCAGCGGCGCCAAAAATACTTGATGTGTGCGAGGGGTAGTACGAAATACTATTATATTTTATTACGAAATACTATTAAATACGATACAATTTGCACAAGTTATTTATTTATTTATTGAATGGAATATACCTAAACCTTGCTACAACACTTATAGGCAGTATACCTAATCGTAGAGTAGTGTAGTTTTTAGTAAGTCCGGTTCGTTCCACAGGGATACAGCTAAGTTTAACGCTATATTTTTTTTACAACTATATTTGTATATAAGTAGTATTATTATTATTATTATTATTATAAAAGGGGGTTTTACCGTTTAGTGACCGGTTTGTCGATTTTATGTCTTAAGTCACAATTAATACCTAATGTAAAATATTAAATATAAATATAACTTAATTTAAAGCGTAAAGTAAATGATGATAAATAAAAGTGCGATAAATAAAATTGCAGTAATTTAAAGTACGATAAATAAAATGATGATAAATAAAATGACGGTAAATAAAAGTACGATGAGATATAAATTAAGAGAATTATGCTTATTTAAACTTCCGTAATCATGATGTTTGACGTGTTGATTTTAATTTATTACCAAAGGTTAATTATCCATTGTCCTAGATTATTCGATATGTCCATCTGGTTTTGTCCATAATAGTCCATCGGTCATAATTATAAAGTGTGAGAGTCGTCATCAAATTAACCTTATCCCCGAAGTCAAATATTCCAACTAATTGGGGACTTAAACTGTAACAAGGTCTTAATACTTTGTTTAGTGAATACACCAGGTTATCGACTGCGTATAATCCAAGGTTTTAATACTTTGTTAGCAATTACACCAATTACCCTTGAATGTAATCCATCCCTGTTTTAATGAGTCCAGTGACTATTAATCCATCCCCGTGTCAGGTCAAATGAATAATTATTAGTATTTATAGATATCCTGCCCACCATACCCAGTCAAGCGTATGTGGTTATTTATAAATACATCAAATTATAAATCTCTATATTAAATCAACGAAATGTCATTTAATTAATATAAAGCCCATTAATAGCCCATAGTCTAATTTCCACAAGTGTCGGTCTTTTGTTCAAACCCCAATTATGGTCCACAGCCCAATAATCTCATCTTAATATTTAGTCCAACATCAGGATTACTTCAGCTTAAATAAACATAATAATAACTTAGCTACGAGACATTAATTTAAAAAGGTTGAACATAACTTACAATGAGTGTTAATCGCGTAGTGTTACACGGACAGAAATTCGACTTACAAACTTAAAACATTCGCCACTATAACCTTATTATTATTAACTTAATATTAAAATTATAATTATAAAATATAAATATAAATATATATTGAAAGATAGAGAGTAATTGATTGAATATGGTGTACTCCTCTCGTCCGAATTCGATTGCTATTTATATGACCTGACCAGATATTTTGGCCCATACGATCGCATGCTTCTTCCCCTTCCTGGCCATGCGATCGCATAGCCAGCTGTCCCAGCTCATATGGAGTTTAAAACGTGTGCGGCTCTTGATTTATTTAATATATCTAATATAATATAATATAATTTTAGATAATTATATATATATATATATATATATATATATATATATTATATTATATATATGTGCATAGTTGACTTGTAATTTTAGCTCCGTTGCGTCGCGCGTTGATAGTTGATTCATGTCCCGGTTCCGGATTTTTGAACGTCCTTTCGTACGATTTAATATCTTGTACTTTGCGTTTCGCGGCTCGTACTCTTGTAAATTTTAGACATTTCTCAGCAATAATTTGAACCACTTGGATTGTACTTTGTACTTTTTAGCTTTTTGGTCATTTGCGTCTTCAAATCGTCGAATCTGTCTTTTGTCTTCACCGTTTATTATTTAAACGAATTTAACATGTAAATAGAACAATTGCAACTAAAAGCTTATCTTTCTTGAAGGATATTGCTATGAAATATATATTCATTTTTAGCATTATCAGGCCAGAAACCTCAGGCTTATATAACACCTGTAAAAAAGATAATTGCGTTAATCAATGCAGTATGCCCAGACATTGCCGCAATATAAGCAGTTACCAACCTGTTTAATTGGTTGGTCAGTTAGCACCACAACTAAGTGTGCTTGAAAGTATCGACGCAAATGTCGCGCTGTGTGGACCAGCGCATATACTAGCTTCTCAATTGGTGAATAATTTACTTCGCTTGCTGTCAGCGTCTTGCTTACGAAGTAGACTGGCATTTGCATCTGAGAAAACCTCAGTGTTAATTGCTCATGAAACAGATAATTCATACATATAAACAAAATAAAATGGATTACCTTTCCACGATCAACGATAAGAACCGAACTGAGGGCTTCTTTTGATGCCGCAAGGTACAGCGTAAGCGTTTCACTTGATACTGGCGCAGTGAGCTTTGGTAATTCTACAAGCACCTTCTTCATCTCCTGAAAAGCTGATTCTGCTTCTTGAGTCCATACGAAGTCTTTTTTCTTTAAACAATTCTTCAAAGTATTGAAGAATGGCAACTGCTGCTCCGCAGCTTTTCACAAAAATCGCGTGATTGCCGCGAGCTTCCTGGTTAGACTCTGCACATCTTTCTTTGTCTTTGGAGATGGTAACTTATCAATGGCTTCAATCTTTTTAGGATTCTCCTTGATTCCTCGCGCTGTCACCACATGACCTAGAAACTTACCTTCCTCTTCTCCGAAACTACACTTGAGCGGATTAAGTTTCATGTTTATCCTGCGCAAAGACGCAAACATTTCTAGGATGTCAGCGAGCATCTGCTCTTCGGTGTTACTTTTAATTATCAAGTCATCGACATATGCTTCAAGATTTCTACCAATTTGGTGTCTGAAAGCTGCGTCAATTACGCGCTGATAGGTAACGCCTGCGTTTCTTAATCCGAAGGGCATCTTCATGTAGCAATAAATACCCTGCGGTGTATGAAAAGCAGTCTTGTCCTCATCTTTCGTGGCCATAAGGATTTGGTGATAACCCTTATATGCATCCAGAAAACACTTGTATCGAAAACCCGATAATGATTCTGCCTTCCAGTCAATCTCTGGAAGAGGGCAGTTATCCTTAGGGCAAGCTTTGTTAATGTCCTTAAAATCGACACACATCTGCCAGTTACCGTCAGCCTTCTTTACCAACACAAGATTGACAACCCATGTTTGGTACCGTACTTCCCGCAAGATGTTTGCTTCGACCAGGTTGTCAACTTCTGCACATAACCAATCAATGCGCTCGAGGGCCATGTGCCACTTCTTTTGTCTAACAGGCATAAGCGATGGATTGACATTCAACTTATGTTCCGCAATATCCCGCGGAACCCCAGTCATGTCTGATTCTCGCCATGCGAAGACATCTGCATTAGCTAACAAGATACCGTGTAACTTAGCTTTAGTTTCCATTGACAAGCCCGCGCCAATTTTAATTCGCTTATCTGGGTATAGTTGTTTAACTATGACTGCGCTGCTTTTAAGTTGCTCTTTTACGCTGGAAATGTCTACAGGCGCGACTGAGCCGCATAACTCAGTTGATCGATGTGACACAATCGTAGTGATTCCACCCTTGGTGGGAAACTTAATCAAAATATGCGCCATCGAGGGTATAATGGTAAAACGTCATATGAAATTTCTACCCAGAAGCGCATTGCAACGCAAAGTCGAACGAACCACATAGAATTCGATCAACTCACTTCTAACCAACTGCAGGTTCTCGTCATCCGCAAGCTCTTCTTCAAGCTCTATCTGGCTTAATGGCCATGAACTTTCCCCAGAAAATCCAGACAGCGTAATATCAAGTTGGCGTAACTGCGCTTTGACTTCTGCAGGGAGAAAACGATAGCAGTGTTTGTACATAATGTCGACACCGCTTCCAGTATCAACGTGCATGCGCTTAATCTGTATCCCTCAATCAGGAATATGACACTTGATGATAACCGGCTCATTAACTGTGTCGATCGACATAATAGGAGGGAATGAAATTGGGGTGAGTTCCCAATCCTTATGGTCATTATACTTTCTTCGCTGACCAACTTTCTCTGCGTCAACCATATTGATGGTTAAATCGGCACTTTTAGCTTTGTCTGTTTTCTGCCATGCAAAGGTTTTGATTTTTGACCCTTCTTCCGCAGCTTTTTACTTGTCCTTCTTTCGTGGTTTTAGGTGATCCAACTTTCCTGCGCGCAGTGCTTCCAGCACCCGTTCCATTAAGTTTTTGCATCGATTGGTGTCATGACCATGATCGTCATGGAACTCGCAGTACTTTGTTTTATCCCGCTTACCAAATTCTGTTAGCGGAGTTGGGACCGCAAAGGTTGCGAATACTAGTTCAGTAGCCAAAATCTCCTTTGGTGTTTTAGACAGACTTTTGAGCAGCGCATAGTTTTGATTTTTAATGCCACGCTGATTATTGTTTCGAAAGTTGCTACCACTTGATCTCCCCTTGTCGCTTCTTATGGGACCACCACTAGGGTACCTTCTGCGAGAATTGTAACCGCGACTCTGGTCGCGCGAACGATCATCATCGTCCTTTTTGTCATTGCGTGAACTAGTGGTAGGAATATCATTATCTTCCCCACTCCGCATATAATCATGGAATTCCTTAAGTGCTTCAGTATAAGTTGTTGGCACCGTATGGCGCAGACGCTTGACCAACGTTGGATGACGTTTTGAACTTATACCATGTATCAGCCCAGAAATCTGTTATTCCGACTTAAGGTCTGGTATGCATAAGCACTCATTAGTATATCTCGTAAGAAATTCACCCAAAGATTCCTTGGGTTTCTGCACGATATCTTAAACATTCGATATGAGTGCGCTTGCGCGACCTCTGATTTTGGTACTGCAGCAAAAACTTTGTCCGTAAATCCATGAACCCGGCTATGCTGCCGGCTGGAAGCTTATTGAACCATTCACGCGCAATACCTTGCAGCGTCATGGGAAATATTTGACATGCAACTGGATCCACCCATCCTTGGGTGCGCATCGCACCCTCGAAACGCTGCTGAAAATCATCCGGATCAGTCAAGCCATTGTAGGTACCTAACGTGTGAGGTATCTTTGGTACTAATGGAAACGGATATGCAGTTATGTGCGGAGGGAACTTATCAAAAGTGGTTGGTAGCTCAAAAGGTGGCTTAACAGGGTCACCTTTGAGCCCTGCGAAGAAACGCTTCATCATATCCTGAACAAAATCAGGTTGTGAAACTAAGTGAACCATGTCAGGAGGTGCGGCCTGCATAAATTGTCCCTCAAGATTCACCTGCCCCTGAATATTTTGCCAAGAAGATTGCCCTGGTATTTGCGCGTATGACCAAGGCTATTGTATTGGAAAAGATGGGAGCCCTGAAGGCGTAGAGTATACAGGTAGTGAATAAAAATGAGTCGAAACCTGTGGCGCAGATGGCTGCGAGACATGTGCATATGCTGCTGAGAGCCCTACCATATGCGCAGTACTTTGCTGTTCTATAGTTGGTGGTGTCCAATGCGAGTTTGCATCTGGAATGACACCTGTGACGACCCGGAAATTTTCGATCAAATTTAAACTTTAACCTTTATATGTTCTCGATACGATAAGCAAAGTCTGTAATATTGAGTCTTGAGATTTTTGAATCATTTACATAGATTCATTTACCCTGTGACTATTTCTAACGATTCACGAACCTATAAATTATAAACATAAATTCATATATAAATAATTGTATATGTAAATAAATACATATAATAAATTAAATATATTAATAAACTATTAGGGGATTTAATTTTTATGAAAGATAACTTAATATAACTAAAACTTATTTATATAATGGATAATTAGTTTTCGAACATAATTTGTCAACATAATGTAATAAATGTATAAGTATACAATGAGTTTAATTGTTTAATATATATAATTAATTATCTACTTAACATGTAGCACATAATTGTATATAAAGTAATATATATATATATATATATATATATATATATATATATATATATATATATATATATATATATATATATATATATATATATATATGTATATAAATATAAATCTATATATGACTCCTAATCAAGATTATATGGTAATACATAAAATGTATAAACAGTAAGTACTCAGTGAAAGATATCACATAATATATTATGTAATTATTAAATATTACAAATTTATAAATTGTATATTAATATATTAATATAATGTGGTTACAAGATAAAATATAGTTGTTATACTAATTTTATTATTATTACCTCATAATTATTATTGATAATAATATTAATGTCAGTATTAATATCAGTATTATTAATATTATCAGATATGAGATTTGATACATATTATATGTTAAAAGTTCTACCATTTTTATTTAATAATATCATTATCATTATTTTATCACTTTACTCATTATTATTAAGTATTATAAGTCATATTAAAAATTATAATAAGAGATTTTACATGTAATTGATTATATTATTATTAGTATTATGTGATTAGCAATGTTATTATTATTATTATTTTTTTATATAATTATCAGTATATTTTTTATTTATATATTAATAATTTTATTGTATTTACATTTACTAATTATTAAAAATTAATATTTTTAAGAATAAAATTATAACTTTGTTTAATGTCACGATCTAGCTATCTTAATTTTTTGTTTGTGTCCCTAAAGAAATCTAATCCAGTACATATATATTCGACTTTCATCAGATGAATTTAATTTTAGTTGAAGGTCACAATCAGTTGTATTTAAACATATTTTTATTTATTTATTCTAATTCTGTTGCTGATTGCAATTTGACGAGCCAAATTGGCATTTTATATATTGGAGCAGGTTAGGTTGTTGAGTCTTCCATCATCGTTACCAATTACAAACCCTTTCGTTTTCATCTGGTGAATTAAAAATAGAAATTTTAAAGAAAAACTCAGGTAGTCCCCTGTACGCGTATTACTTTTCCAAAACTTGATTTTGTATTGTTTTCCAAAATCTATTAATGCAATTAGGTTAGGATACTGCTAGTCAATCTTTCTGTAAAGTATCATCTTTCAATTCTTCAAATCAAATACGAATTTTCGAAGTCAAACATAATTTGTAAAAAGTCAACATTCATGTTCATCGTAAAATTCGAATGTATGGTAACGTTTCTGTTGAAATTGATAATCCATAGAGTTTCTAGGATTCATTTGAAATGTATTTCATGTTATAATCCTTGGCTAATACGTGCTCAAAAGCGAAATCAATATTACTTTTTTTTATACAGCGACTGCTGCAGCTATGTTCTAAAATTTTTTTTTGTTTTAAACAACCCAATCAACCACTATCTATTTCTGTTTAGTTATGAATCCAAAAACAATTTTTCGTTGTGTTATTGTTGTGGTTAATATGAGCTCCCTGGTCGACTAATCAATCTGAGATGAAGAGGTAGAAACAGGCGGGGTACGGGTTTAAAAAAAGGGGTATCTGTTTAATTCAGAAAAATAGATACGGACGAGTGGTGTTGGGTGTTTCGGGTTAAGCGGGTGGTCGTGGGTTCGAGTCCCAGTTTGGACAGCTATTATTTTTGGGACTCCTTCTTTATGAGGTTCGTGAATCCGAGGCCAACCCTATACTTGTTCAATGTCGTCATGTGTATTTTTACTACAAAATACAATAGGTGAGTTTCATTTGCCTTTTTACCCTTTATATTTTTGGGCTGAGAATACATGCGCAATTTTTTTTATAAATGTTTTACGAAATAGACACAAGTAATTGAAACTACATTATATGGGTGAATGATCGAAGCCGAATATGCTCCTTTTGCTTGGTAACCTAAGAATTAGTAAACCGATCTACTAATTGACGCGAATCCTAAAGATAGATCTATTGGGCCTAACGAACCCCATCCAAAGTATCGGATGCTTTAGTACTTCGATGTTGTTTTTATCATGTCCGAAGGATTTCCCTGAATGATAGGGAATATTCTTATATGCATCTTGTTAATGTCGGTTACCAGGTGTTCAATCCATATGAATGATTTTTGTCTCTATGCATGGGACGTATATTTATGAGAAATGAAAATCTTGTGGTCTATTAAAATGATGGAAATGAATGTTTATGATAAACTAATGAACTCACCAACCTTTTGGTTGACACTTTAAAGCATGTTTATTCTCAAGTATTAAAGAAATCTTCCGCTGTGTATTTGCTCATTTTAAAGATATTACTTGGAGTCATTTATGGCATATTTCAAAAGACGTTGCATTCAAGTCGTTGAGTTCAGTAAAGATTATGATTAAGTAAATGACAGATTAGATCATTTATAGATGGATATTATGAAATGGTATGCATGCCGTCAACTTTCAATGTAAAGAAAGATTGTCTTTTAAAAATGAATGCAATGTTTGTAAAATGTATCATATAGAGGTCAAATACCTCGTGATGTAACCAAATGTAATGTATTCGTTCGGATGGATTAGGACGGGTCATTAGAGTTGGTATCAGATCCATGGTCTTAGCGAACCAGGTCTTGCATTAGTGTGTCTAACTGATAGTTGTTTAGATGCATTAGTGGGTCTGGACTTCGACCGTGTCTGCATGTCAAAAGTTTTGCTTATCATTTCGTGTCGATAATTACCTGCTTATCATTCTTAGTCTAGACATGTTTTACTGCATTGACTGCATGAATAGTGTATAGACAAAATTCATATCTTAGCGTATCTGATAATTCATATCTTAGCGTATCTGTTACTGTAGGCTTTGCCTGACAGCTTCCGTAGATTCCTCCGTAACTTATGAGATTTTAGTATTATATATGCATATGTAAATTATGTATTGCAGGGTACTAATCTACATCCTATAATCTATTTCTTATCGAAAATCCTCCATCTGATCGTACGAGATGAATCCCCCAACCAATTCGAATACCTCTGATTCCGATAGTTATTTCGATATGGAGTTTCACCTAAGTTCCGAAAGCAGTGTCACCAGAATGAATCAACCAATCATCCATCCCCAATTCATCTGATGAGTTCGTAGTCAACCTAATCAATGGAGACGCAAAAAAGGCGATCCCTTTCACCAACCGAATTCACCTCTTGACAATGAACCTGAAACGTTTACCGGCGAACCTGTTCGAGACACCATTTTCTCTCTCATTTCCAGAGTATCTCTTCACGATCATATACTATCTCAGATTCTAAACCTCATTCATCTGCTCGTCCGAACCGACAATCATCCCGGTATAATAGAAGAAGTCAACGAGCGTCGCGCCCGAGTTGTAGCCTTGGAAAATATAGTGCAAAACGTACCAGCTTCAACAACATCACCGGCACCAACAGTATCACCAATATCAATACCAGTACCATCCACAACCCAAGCTTCAACATCACATGCCTCAACATCTCATTCTGTACCTCGAGTATAATCATCGTTCTACATGACGTTCTACATCTTCGTTCTTCATGATGATTATGTAATCTCTAATGTTTTAGAGAATATGTATTCTAGTTCTAACGGTAAATCAAATGAGATTAATATTATATTAACTCATTTAATCCATAATTACATTTGAAGAAAATATATATGTATATATGTTTTCATAAAGATTGTAATTAAAAATTCTTTTGTACAAACTGTTAATGGTGAATATATTTTAACGGGTAGGTAATACCAGAGGAATATTTAGATTTCACATTAATAAGTTACACTGTACATTCTTCGAATTTGATTCAACGATCATTTACTATTCTATTTACAACCACCGATATACGTATCCGTTCACCAAAGTATAACTATTTTCATTCAAATTCAATTTCATATTTAGATTTTGATCTATCAGAATCCAACTAGTGGCATAATGAAGAAATAATGGACACAATAAATATTGATTAGAAACAGACTAATTAACAATATGAAATTTTGTTAAGAAACCACGCTAACAAGATCCTAGCTAATTGTTCCTAGCTAACTGTTAATTCCGTATTACATTTTATTTTATCGCAGTTTATTTATCGCAATTTATATTCTCACAATTTTATTTATCGTCATTTAATTTCTGTTATTTATTTTATTCACTTTATTTATCGTCATTTAAATACTGTTATTTGCGCATTTTAAATATCGGGACACGTATACAAGGTTTTGACATATCATATCGATGCATATATATATATATATATATATATATATATATATATATATATATATATATATATTATTTGGAATAACCATAGACACTCTATATGCAGTAATGCGGGAGTTAGCTATACAGGGTTGAGGTTGATTCTACAATAATATATATACTTTGAGTTGTGATCGAGTCTGAGACGTATACGGGTCACAATACTTATTAATTAATTCGAATATTATAAATTAAACTATATATGAATTATTGGAATGTTAACTGTGGACTATCAACTGTGGACTAATTACATTGGACAATTAAAATGAATTAAAATATTGATTATAACATATGAAACTAAACAATTCTTCAAGTTTGCCACTTGATTTCATCTTAAACCTCATTTGTATCTTGACGATTACAATCTGCGTTCAAAATCTTTCATGACTCTTGAAAACACCTCAATCGAGAGGATGATCCAACCACACGATACCTACGAAAGGAAGAACTTATACATATGGATATACACATGAAAAACTCTCGGAAACTGAGTAAACGTTTAACAAGTAGCTGTGCTAATTCCTTTAGCGTTATTATCATCCAAAATAACTTTACAATCCCTTTTCAAAGTAGCAAATTTTGTCACAGCTCCAGCAAGTCAACTTCGACTTTTCGTCCGTAACAACTTTATTATAACCTTGATATATATGTGTGCTCTTTTATTATTACCGGGAAACTGTTAATATTCCACCACATTAGCAGTAAACTTACCAACAACTTCATTAATCTTTGACTTTCCGAAAAACCATTATATTCATTGAAACCTTATCATGTAACTCATCTACATCCTGTAACGAGAATTGCCATACCAATTACCAGATACCGAGAATCAGTAATCAGTATTTTGAAATCTCGTAACATTTCTACATCAACAGTTATATGTATATATATAACATTTATCTCTTAGAATTATGATCTTTAATTCTAAAATTCTGAATAGCACCCAGTCTACTAATCGATACTCCGAATGTTGAAAAGGCCGACTGAAGCAACAAAAACTGTAGACGACTTTAACAGTCGAAAGTTTGATGATAAAGAATAGTATGTTGGCAAAGCTCAGAAAAGTTGGAACTGGAAACGGATTGAGCAAACCATGAAGGAGACTGTGGACAAATCACAAGGAGTAAACTTTTACATAAAGAATCCTGATAATTCTGTTTCTGATGAAATCTTTAGAAAATATCTTGCTCCATACTCATGTTAAATCTTGTGGAAAAATCTTTCTTCACCAACCTTCGATCTTAGAAATTCCAAAATATCATCATAAATATCTTCGATATTTCTGAGGATATTTTCATAAATATTCTTGTCCGAAATTATTTATCTCTACGCGTGTGATGACCCGGAAATTTCTGAACAAATTTAAACTTTATCTTTAAATGATTTAGTGTTTTCGACACGATAAGCAAAGTCTGTAATGTTGAGTCACGAAAGTTTTGGAACTATATTCATATAATCAATTATTCTTTGACTGTTCTCGAAGATTCACGAACAATATATATATAACTTAATGTGCATATATATATATATATATATATATATATATATATATACATATATATATATATATATATGATTTCAAGTTATTTAGTAAACGATATTAACATTCGATTATTGATTCGATTAATATTTAGATAAGTTAACTAAAACGTTAAAGATGAACCAGTAAAACACTAATTTTCTTCAGTATTTTCGAATTGCTACAGTACCCGAAAAGCTACAATATTTTCGAAAATCACTATTTGCTACAGTAAAAAAACTTTGCTACATTAACTTTGCTATAGTAAAACACTATTTCAAAATGAAAATGTATATATTATATATATATTAACAAATAGCGAGACGATGATTTATAGAAGTAAATGACCAAAACACTCGAAAGTTTAAGATATACTTTGAGTGGTATAGTTTATGGATAACTTAAGGCTATATTTTGACAAAGGTACGTGACACGAAACGTAAAATGCAAGTTTTCTAAATGTACGAAAGAACGTTCGAAAAATCGGAACCGGGACATAAGTCGAGTTATGACGTACGACTTATCAGAACTAAAATTACAAATCAACTATGCACGTGAATTTAATATAATATATAATTAATTATTTAAATTATATATATTATATATTTATTTATTATGTCGACATGCTAGATTACAAAAACAATTTGAGCTGGCAATTGATCTCATGCGATCGCATGAGTATTGCACTCCAGATTCATGCGATCGCATGACCACAGGGATCAGCAAACATCTATAAATTCGAGCGAGTTCAGGCTTAATCACACACACATATATTCATTTTTACTCCGTATTTATTTATTTTATTTATATTATTATTATTATTATTATTATTATTATTATTATTATTATTATTATTATTATTATTATTATTATTATTATTAATCTTATTATTATTAGTAGTATTAATATTATACATAAAATACTACGACGAGGTCTTGAGCGTGTCACTTTCAAAATGGGTTTTCAAGCGGGATAGAGCTAAGGAAATTATGGATAATGTTTGGGGGTATATTTATGAATCAAACCTAGTGTTTATCATCTCCGTTACGTCTACGTACTTTCCTATAATATTGAATCTCAATTTTGATACGTAAGCACTCATATTTTATCTTTTACATATTAATTGTGTATCCATGTCTAGTGCTCGAGTATATATATTTATACATACGTGTATGCTAAATTTCGTCGTTAAACAGTTTATAATAGATCACAAATTAAATACATATATTACTGGTAAAAGGTATATGATATACATGTTTTTGGAAAGCTGGCGAAAAATCAATAACTTTTCATTTAGATATCGAATAGTTTCGATGAACGGATTAAAAGATATGATCAACCTAATTATAATTGACGTTAATTGGAATTTCTTTTGAATCTGCAATTAATATTTAAACAACTTGTTTGTAAGATTGATAAATTGGATTTTTGAATATTACCAACCGAGTAAATGAATCCTTATATAAGGTACGTCTCGTTTTGTTGAACTATTGTCAAAATTGACTTTTTGAAACGACTTTGGATAACTTTTGTATGTCGATCTCGAGCATTAGGATTGTGATACACTATGACCTGACCTAGCTTGATAAACATTTATTGACCAACATATGTTCTCTAGGTTGAGATCTACGGTTATTTGGTATTCCGAGTTTCGGTCACATTTTGGTGAACGACTTTATATGCTGCTAAAGTGAGTTTCATTTGCTCCCTTTTTAATTGCTTTTGCAATATATATTTTTGGGCTGAGAATACATGCACTTTATTTTAAACGCAATGGATACAAGTACATACTTAATTCTACACTAAGTTTGAACCGAAAATCCCTTAGCTTTGGTAACTAGTAACTGCCGGTTATAAGAACTGGTAGGCGCGAGTAGTTATATATGGTTCCATAGGGCTTGACATCCCCATCTGTTCCAGGTATAGAAACCCTAGCCTGAACTATAAAACAGACGTATGCTATTTGAGGTTAGTACATGTTGGTTTGCGTGTATTGTACATGTTGGTTGCATGTATGTTAAAACAGGGGTACTTATTATATACGTTAAGTTTATTTACCAGGGTGCTCAATCTTGTAGAATATTTTGATAAACGTTTCTGGATGAAACAACTGAAATCTTGTGATCCACCTTTATACACAGATTATGCGAAACATTAAAACTATGAACTCACCAACCTTTGTGTTGACACTTGTTAGCATGTTTATTCTCAGGTTCCTTAGAAGTCTTCCGCTATTTGCTTATATGTTAGACAAGCTTTGTGCATGGAGTCATACATGCTTTATTCAAGAAAACGTTGCATTCACACAACCATCATCATGTATCTATTTTGACTGCATTGTCAACGGAAGTATTATTGTAAACTATTATTTACGGTGATTGTCTATATGTAGAAATCATCAGATGTCGAAAACCTTGGATTTAAATATTCATTATGGTATACCTTTTCTAAAGAATGCAATGTTTATAAAACGTATCATATAGAGGTCAAATACCTCGCAATGAAATCGATGAATGACGTATTCGTCCATATGGATTTGGAGCAATCGTCACAGTTGGTATAAGAGCGTTGGTCCTAGCGAACCAGGTCTTGCATGAATGTGTCTAACTGATAGTTGTTAAGATGCATTAATAAGTCTGGACTTCGACCGTGTCTGCATGTTAAAAGTTTTGCTTATCATTTCTTGTTGGAAATTACATACTTATCATTCTTAAGTCTAGACACGTTTTTCTGCATTTATTGCATAAATAGTATATAGACAAAAATTCATATCTTAGCGTATCTGTTACTGTAAACTTTTCCTGACTTCTTCCGAAAATTTCTCCGTGATTTATGGAATTTGGTATTATATATACATATGTAAATTATGTATTGAAGAATACCAAACTAAATTCAATAATCTAATTCATATCAAAAATCATCTCCCTAATTATACAAGATGGATCCCGTATCTAGTTCAAATTCCTTAAACTCCGACAGCTATTCCGATATGGATATTCACCTGAATTCCGAAGACAGTGTAACCGGAATGGATCAACCAATTAGCCATCATCTATTCTGGATGAATTGGGGATGGGTTCGTAGTCTACTTAATCATTGGAGACAAGAAGAAGGTGATCCCTTCCATCCACCACATTGCCCTCTTGGCGAAGAACCTGAAGCACTTACCGGCGAACCTGTTCAAGACACCATTTTCTCTCTCATTTCCAGAGTATCTCGTCACGATAATATATTATCTCAAATTTTGGATCTTATTCATCCGCTCATTCGAACCGCCAATCATCCCGGTGTAGTAGAAGAAGTCAACGAGCTTCGCGCTCGGGTAGTGGCTTTGGAGAATATGGTGCAAAGGTTACAAGCACCAGCAGCATCACCGGCATCAACAGTACCACCGACAACAACACCAACAGTACCATTACCACCACCAACAACATCCTCATCGCAAACCTCAACTTCACAATCTGTTCCACGAGCATCAACGTCATACGCACCGTAGTTACCAAGAAATACCAGCAACAATAATCGATGAAGTATTAACTCATTTCCCCTGAAGAAATTTTATGTATATTTAATATATATGAATTTTGAAATCAAAATAAATCTTTTCGTACTAAGCTATTACGTGTGAATCTTAACTGGTAGGTACTACTCGGTTAATTCATATTACTAATATGCAATGATGTACATCCTTCCTTAACAACTTAACCATTGCTAACTATAATCTCTGTTTCAACCCAATGAATTCCATTTCATAATAAACCAAGTGTATTAATCAATTACATAATTGATTTTACATTTTCAATTTTGATATACTCAAAACTTTCCAGAAAACATCATTTGTGCCTTGTAAGGTTCACAAAAATTCCACGAGCACCAACATCCTTCACCGAGGAATATCAATAAGAATAAATAATGAAGTATTGATTTCATTAGTGAAAAACTCCGCAAAGATTATGTAATCTTTAATGTTTTAGAGATTAATCATTTCTAAGTCAATCCGAAAATCAAATGAGCTTAATATGATATTAACTCATTAAATCCGTATTACATCTGAAGAAATATACATACATATATTTTCATAAAGACTGTAATGAAAATTCTTTTGTACAAAATATTACTTGTGAAATCTTTAACGGGTAGGTAATTCCCAGGAAATATATAAGTTCACAATTAATATGTTATACTGTACATTCTTCAACTTTGATTCAAAAATTATTAACTATGCTCACAGCGATATACAATCGTTTCCATACAAATTCAATTACATATTCTGATATTGACGGATCAGAATCCAAGTCAAGATTTAACAGGTGACATCATTCTTAGATCTCTACATCTTTCAAAGCTATACTTTGACTTCAAAACTGTGCAAGATCCTTTAATGTTGTTAATATCGAAAATAATCTTGCAATTCTTTTCAAGATATCAATTTTCATCACACTTCCAACCAGTCAACTTCGACTTTTTAGATTAACTTTATTGTAACCTTGACATATACGTTCTTGTTACTGGGGAACCTTTCGTGTTCCATCACATTAGCAGTAAATTTACCAACAACTTCATTTATCCTTGATGTTTCGAAGAATCATTATACTCATAGAAACCCTATCATGTACTCATCCACATCTTGTAACAATAATTGCCATATCAACTACCGGGAATTAGCAATCAGTATTTTGAATCTCGCAGCAATTCTACGCCAACAGTTATATATATACATATAATGTCTATCTCCTAGACTTACTTCGAATGTGAAGTTTTTGAAAAACACCCCAAACTGTGAAACTAGTCCTCCGAATTTTGGAAAAATGCTAATGAAGCAGCAAAAACTATAAACGACCTTAACAGTCGAAAGTTGGATGATAAAGAATAGTGTGTTAGAAAAGCACAGAAAAAGAGAAGGTTTGGAACTGGAAAACGGATTGAGCAAACTATGAAGAAGGCTGTGGACAAATCACAAAGACTAAACATGCCTTCAAAGAATCCGAATGATTCAGTGTCTGCTGAAGTCATTAACGAATACCTTCCTGACTCTAAACCTTCACAGACAAATCTTCTTCACCATCCGTTGATATTAGAAATTCTAAGATATTATCATATCTTTCATTATAAATATCTTCGATATTTCTGAAGAAATCTTAACTATCATTGTCCGAGATTATTTATCTCTTCACGCTATCTGTGTTATAAAAGAAACTGTTTTAGTTTCTAGATTCTGAAAAATTCGAATTTAAAATACGAATGTTTTTGAAGTAATTTTGGGAAATGAAGCATGAGTTAGTATACTATAATGACACTTGATCAACGTGATTATATTACAGTAAGTCATGCTGAGTTTCTAATGGAACATGACGATTCATAGACCATATCGTCATCATGTGTCATGTTACACGACTCTTACATTCTACCTCATCTCCAAACGTATCAAGAACATAATTTCTTGATAGTCCTATCTTTTCCATTGAATTCTGGTAATTTGACAAATCAAGACTGTGCCATTATCATTTCCTTCCTAGAACATTAACAATGTTCATTCTGAAATTTATATATACGAATTCTGGACCATTAAAAGAGATGCCTAATCACAAGAAGAAGAAGAAACGAAGGGACAAAGCTCCGAAATAGAAATTGGAGTATAAATCGCAGCAAATAGGAGGGAGTATTAACTGTGGATGACAATGATTATAGAAGACAGAAGTAGGGACATTGAAATATAAGGGGAGATATAAAACCCGATAACAACGCATAAATTACAAACCATGAATATCAATGTTTATTGCAACATAAAGACACGGGAGAATTAAAAGCACTATAACCCCAAGAGCAAAGTAGAAGTAAGCAGATTCCTCTGGTGGAAGTTGGAAAAGGAGAATGATTGTTGCGATAGTAAGGATAAGGACAAGGATCAGAACTGGATTAAGCATTTTCACAATCTTTTGAATTTGAGAATTAAGTATAGGAATGGTAAAAGTGACAAACCGAAAGAAGTTAATTTATAGTGAAATATTTGATAGAGAAATCAAGGCAGATCTTCGCATTTAATTAGAGAGATCCTAATTTCCTTATTCGCCGAAGAATCAAATCTTTTAGATTTAGAAGATTTTCTTTAAATCCCTTGAATCCCGGAATTCAACCAAGACAACGTCAAAAGTTAAGACAAAACTTTAGTTCTCATTTCATTCCTTTTAGGATAGCTTCACTCGTACTCTTCAATTAATCGAATTGTTTTATCTATATTACTCAATAGTGATAAAACTCTATATATCAACTCATATTCGTCATAAAAACATTTTTATGATTAGCCATGACGACCACAATCAAATTTCGGGACGAAATTTCTTTAACGGGTAGATATTGTGACGACCCGAAAATTCAAATTTAAACTTTATCTTTAAATGATTTAATATTTTCGACATGATAAGCAAAGTCTGTAATGTTGAGTCACGAAAGTTTTGGAACTATATTCATATAATCAATTATTCTTTGACTGTTCTCGAAGATTCACGAACAATATATATATAACTTAATGTGCATATATATATATATATATATATATATATATATATATATATATATATATATATATATATATATATGATTTCAAGTTATTTAGTAAACGATATTAACATTCGATTATTGATTCGATTAATATTTAGATAAGTTAACTAAAACGTTTAAGATGAACCAGTAAAACACTAATTTGCTACAGTATTTTCGAATTGCTACAGTACCCGAAAAGCTACAATGTTTTCGAAAATCACTATTTGCTACAGTAAAAAAACTTTGCTACAGTAACTTTGCTACAGTAAAACACTATTTCAAAATGAAAATGTATATATTATATATATATATATATATATATATATATATTAACAAATAGCGAGACGATGATTTATAGAAGTAAATGACCAAAACACTCGAAAGTTTAAGATATACTTTGAGTGGTATAGTTTATGGATAACTTAAGGCTATATTTTGACAAAGGTACGTGACACGAAACGTAAAATGCAAGTTTTCTAAATGTACGAAAGAACGTTCGAAAAACCGGAACCGGGACATAAGTCGAGTGATGACGTACGACTTATCAGAACTAAAATTACAAATCAACTATGCACGTAAATTTAATATAATATATAATTAATTATTTAAATTATATATATTATATATTTATTTATTATGTCGACATGCTAGATTACAAAAACAATTTGAGCTGGCAATTGATCTCATGCGATCGCATGAGTATTGCACTCCAGATTCATGCGATCGCATGACCACAGGGATCAGCAAACATCTATAAATTCGAGCGAGTTCAGGCTTAATCACACACACATATATTCATTTTTACTCCGTATTTATTTATTTTATTTATATTATTATTATTATTATTATTATTATTATTATTATTATTATTATTATTATTATTATTATTATTATTATTATTAATCTCATTATTATTAGTAGTATTAATATTATACATAAAATACTACGACGAGGTCTTGAGCGTGTCACTTTCAAAATGGGTTTTCAAGCGGGATAGAGCTAAGGAAATTATGGGTAATGTTCGGGGGTATATTTATGAATCAAACCTAGTGTTTATCATCTCCGTTACGTCTACGTACTTTCCTACAATATTGAATCTCAATATTGATGCGTAAGCACTCATATTTTATCTTTTACATATTAATTGTGTATCCATGTCTAGTGCTCGAGTATATATATTTATACATACGTGTATGCTAAATTTCGTCGTTAAACAATTTATAATAGATCACGAATTAAATACATATATTACTGGTAAAAGGTATATGATATACATGTTTTTGGAAAGCTGGCGAAAAATCAATAACTTTTCATTTAGATATCGAATAGTTTCGATGAACGGATTAAAAGATATGATCAACCTAATTATAATTGACGTTAATTAGAATTTCTTTTGAATCTGCAATTAATATTTAAACAACTTGTTTGTAAGATTGATAAATTAGATTTTTGAATATTACCAACCGAGTAAATGAATCCTTATATAAGGTACGTCTCGTTTTGTTGAACTATTGTCAAAATTGACTTTTTGAAACGACTTTGGATAACTTTTGTATGTCGATCTCGAGCATTAGGATTGTGATACAATATGACCTGACCTAGCTTGATAAACATTTATTGACCAACATATGTTCTCTAGGTTGAGATCTACGGTTATTTGGTAATCCGAGTTTCGATCACATTTTGGTGAACGACTTTATATGCTGCTAAAGTGAGTTTCATTTGCTCCCTTTTTAATTGCTTTTGCAATATATATTTTTGGGCTGAGAATACATGCACTTTATTTTAAACGCAATGGATACAAGTACATACTTAATTCTACACTGAGTTTGAACCGAAAATCCCTTAGCTTTGGTAACTAGTAACTGTCGGTTATAAGAACTAGTAGGCGCGAGTAGTTATATATGGATCCATAGGGCTTGACATCTCCATATGTTCCAGGTATAGAAACCCTAGCCTGAACTATAAAACAGACGTATGCTATTTGAGGTTAGTACACGTTGGTTTGCGTTTATTGTACATGTTGGTTGCATGTATGTTAAAACAGGGGTACTTATTATATACGTTAAGTTTAGTTACCAGGGTGCTCAATCTTGTAGAATATTTTGATAAACGTTTCTGGATGAAACAACTGAAATCTTGTGATCCACCTTTATACACAGATTATGCGAAACATTAAAACTATGAACTCACCAACCTTTGTGTTGACACTTGTTAGCATGTTTATTCTCAGGTTCCCTAGAAGTCTCCCGTTGTTTGCTTATATGTTAGACAAGCTTTGTGCATGGAGTCATACATGCTTTATTCAAGAAAACGTTGCATTCACAAAACCATCATCATGTATCTATTTTGACTGCATTGTCAACGGAAGTATTATTGTAAACTATTATTTACGGTGATTGTCTATATGTAGAAATCATCAGATGTCGAAAACCTTGGATTTAAATATTCATTATGGTATACCTTTTCCAAAGAATGCAATGTTTATAAAACGTATCATATAGAGGTCAAATACCTCGCAATGAAATCGATGAATGACGTATTCGTCCATATGGATTTGGAGCGATCGTCACATCGCGCTATCTATGTTACATCATAAAGGAAGCTGTTTAGTTTCTTTATTCTGTAAACTTTCGAGTTTAAATTCTGAATGTTTTTTTTAAATGTTGGGAAACTGAAGCATGAGTTAGTATAATATAATGACACTTGATCAACGTGATTATATTACAGTAAGTCATGCTGAGTTTCTAATGGAATGTGGTGATTCACAGATCATAACGTCATCATGTGCCATGTTACATAACTCTTTCATTCAGCATAACTTCTGAACATATCAAGAAAGTATATTCTTGATAGTTCTATTCTCAGTGATTCTGGTAATTTGACAAATCAAGATCGTGTCATTACGATTTCCTTCTTAGTACATTAACTATGTTCATTCTGAAATTCATATCTACAAATTTTGGACCATTACATACGATGTTTAATCGCAAGAAAAAGAAACGAAAGAATGAATCTCCGAAATAGAAATGGGGGTATAAATCGCAGCAAATAGGAGAGAGCATTAACTGTGGATGACAATGAGTAAACTGTGGATGACAATGACTATAGAAGACAGAAGCAGGGACTTTGAAATATAAGGGAAGATATAAAGCCCGACCGCAACACATAACTTACAAACCGTGTATATCAATACGTATTGCAACGTAAAGACACGGGAGAATTAAAAACAATATAACCCCAAGGTAATAGTAAAAGTAAACAAAATCCTCCAGTGGTAGATTAAAAAGAAGAATGACAGAAATGATAATTTGAAAAATATCAAGGAATAGAATGGCATTAAGCATTTTCACAATCTTTTGGATATACGAAACTAAGAAAGAAAGTATAGGAATGGTGAGAATAATGGAACGGAAGAAGTAAATTTATAATGGAAATATCAGACGGAGTAATCGAAGCAGATCACCGTATTTAATTATAGAGATCTTAATTTCCTTATTCGCCGAAGAATCAAATCTTTTAGATTTCGAAGATTTCCTTTAAATCCCTTAAACTTCGGAAATCAACCCTATCTGCATCAGAAGATAAGACAAAACTTTATTTCTTCATTTCAAATCTTTTGTGATAGCTTCACTCATACTCTTTGAATAATCGAATTATTTTATCCTTATTACCCAATGATGATAAAACTCTATTTATCAACTCATATTCGTCATGAAAACATTTTTAGTGTTAGCCATGACGACCACACTCAAATTTCGGGACGAAATTTCTTTAACGGGTAGGTACCGTGACGACCCGGAAATTTCCGATCAAATTTAAACTTTAACCTTTATATGTTCTCGATACGATAAACAAAGTCTGTAATATTGAGTCTTGAGATTTTTGAATCATTTACATAGATTCATTTACCCTGTGACTATTTCTAACGATTCACGAACCTATAAATTATAAACAGAAATTCATATATAAATAATTGTATTTGTAAATAAATACATATAATAAATTAGATATATTAATAAACTATTAGGGGATTTAATTTTTATGAAAGATAACTTAATATAACTAAATCTTATTTATATAGTGGATAAATAGTTTTCGAACATAATTTGTCAACACAATGTAATAAATGTATAAGTATACAATGAGTTTAATTGTTTAATATATATAATTAATTATCTACTTAACATGTAGCACACAATTATCTACTTTACTCATTATTATTAAGTATTATAAGTCATATTAAAAATTATAATAAGAGATTTTACATGTAATTGATTATATTATTATTAGTATTATGTGATTAGCAATGTTATTATTATTATTTTTTTATATAATTATCAGTATATTTTTTTATTTATATATTAATAATTTTATTGTATTTACATTTACTAATTATTAAAAATTAATATTTTTAAGAATAAAATTATAACTTTGTTTAATGTCACGATCTAGCTATCTTAATTTTTTGTTTGTGTCCCTAAAGAAATCTAATCCAGTACATATATATTCGACTTTCATCAGATGAAGTTAATTTTAGTTAAAGGTCACAATCAGTTGTATTTATACATATTTTTATTTATTTATTCTAATTCTGTTGCTGATTGCAATTTGACGAGCCAAATTGGCATTTTATATATTGGAGCAGGTTAGGTTGTTGAGTCTTCCATCATTGTTACCAATTACAAACCCTTTCGTTTTCATCTGGTGAATTAAAAATAGAAATTTTAAAGAAAAACTCAGGTAGTCCCCTGTACGCGTATTACTTTTCCAAAACTTGATTTTGTATTGTTTTCCAAAATCCATTAATGCAATTAGGTTAGGATACTGCTAGTCAATCTTTCTGTAAAGTATCATCTTCCAATTCTTCAAATCAAATACGAATTTTCGAAGTCAAACATAATTTGTTAAAAGTCAACATTCATGTTCATCGTAAAATTCGAATGTATGGTAACGTTTCTGTTGAAATTGATAATCCATAGAGTTTCTAGGATTCATTTGAAATGTATTTCATGTTATAATCCTTGGCTAATACGTGCTCAAAAGCGAAATCAATATTACTTTTTTTATACAGCGACTGCTGCAGCTATGTTCTAAATTTTTGTTTTGTTTTAAACAACCCAATTAACCACTATCTATTTCTGTTTAGTTATGAATCCAAAAACAATTTTTTCATTGTGTTATTGTTGTGGTTAATATGAGCTCCCTGGTCGACTAATCAATCTGAGAAGAAGAGGTAGAAACAGGCGGGGTACGGGTTTAAAAAAGGGGTGTCTGTTTAATTCAGAAAAACAGATACGGGCGAGTGGTGTTGGGTGTTTCGGGTTAAGCGGGTGGTCGTGGGTTCGAGTCCCAGTTTGGACAGTTATTATTTTTGGGACTCCTTCTTTATGAGGTTCGTGAATCCGAGGCCAACCCTATACTTGTTCAATGTCGTCATGTGTATTTTTACTACAAAATACAATATGTGAGTTTCATTTACCTTTTTACCCTTTATATTTTTGGGCTGAGAATACATGTGCAATTTTTTTTATAAATGTTTTACGAAATAGACACAAGTAATTGAAACTACATTATATGGGTGAATGATCGAAGCCGAATATGCCCCTTTTGCTTGGTAACCTAAGAATTAGTAAACCGATCTACTAATTGACGCGAATCCTAAAGATAGATCTATTGGGCCTAACGAACCCCATCCAAAGTACCGGATGCTTTAGTACTTCGATATTGTTTTTATCATGTCCGAAGGATTTTCCGGAATGATAGGGGATATTCTTATATGCATCTTGTTAATGTCGGTTACCAGGTGTTCAATCCATATGAATGATTTTTGTCTCTATGCATGTGACGTATATTTATGAGAAATGAAAATCTTGTGGTCTATTAAAATGATGGAAATGAATGTTTATGATAAACTAATGAACTCACCAACCTTTTGGTTGACACTTTAAACCATGTTTATTCTCAAGTGTTAAAGAAATCTTTCGCTGTGCATTTGCTCATTTTAAAGATATTACTTGGAGTCATTTATGGCATATTTCAAAAGACGTTGCATTCAAGTCGTTGAGTTCAGTAAAGATTATGATTAAGTAAATGACAGATTAGATCATTTATAGATGGATATTATGAAATGGTATGCATGCCGTCAACTTTCAATGTAAAGAAAGATTGTCTTTTAAAAACGAATGCAATGTTTGTAAAATGTATCATATAGAGGTCAAATACCTCGCGATGTAACCAAATGTAATGTATTCGTCCAGATGGATTAGGACGGGTCATTAGAACACCTAACCCCCAACTATTAAGTAATGTCTGCGCGTCCGCAGGGGTTAGAAACTGTGACACTGGACGAGGCGGTTGCCAAGGCTGCAGCGGTGTGAACGATGAGTTTTGCTGCCCCCCGCGACTGCATAAGGATTGAAAGCGTAGTGTTGTAAATAGGCATCTGGCCGCAATATACTACATGCGGCCCCACAGTTTCTCCATTAGTACCCACAGAGATAACCCTTGGATCTACCGCGAAAAAGTCTAGCCGCGTAGTTGTAACAGGTGAGTTTGCTAGCGGCGGTGTTATTCCATCAGGGTATATCGGCTTGTACCTTTGAAAAGGTTCGCCGGATACAGGCGGAGGGTAAGTTGTAGTTCCCGCGCCAGTAGTCATAGCTTGTGTGTGCTGATTACCAGACGGCGTGTTCTGAATATCAGTTTGAGTACGTTCCGATGATTCCCCGGAAACCATTATTCTGTTAAGAAACAAAAAATTCAAAAAAATACACTTGTGAGAAATGAGCTCTACAATTCAAGACTAAAAAAAAAACAATTAAACACGTCTTGAATTAATTCAGCTCTCAATGAAAGCACCAATTGATCATGCATATATTTTCCAGAAGGTAAATATGCACGCTCAATACGTTTAAAGAGGTTTAAGGATCTTAGAACTTAGATCTCCGGTCTGGCTACCGTGAATAACCCTGGCTGACATGATGATGTCGGCATGGTGGCTAAATGGTTAAGTCCACCTTCGATGACGGTGTCGATCAGAAGGCCCTAAGCAAGGTTGTAGGTACCAGCTATTAAAGAACTAACCTGTTTACCTTGGAGAATGAGAGATGATAATATGGATGATCACGTATTGTAGGTTGCGTAAAGTGTGTTTTGTGATCTGGTGAAGAATGATGATTAGGGTTAGTATATATAGGCAAACCCTAATTCTAAAATCATCCGTAATTGTGATAATCCTTTCTATAACTAACTCCCCCATATATCGGACATAATTATGGAAAAGATTACCAGGCTTGGTCAACAAGTAACCGTCCTACCGGGAACAAAGTATTCATTGCGCTACCGTATACCGCAGAGATTTCATGCGCATGCGCAGACTAGTGCTAGCCCGCATACGTATTGCATGCGCACGCGGGTCGCGGTATCATTATTTACTCAAATATATGTGGCGCTAGCATTCTCTTATAAAAAATAACAAATCCCTTTGACAAGAAAACTGATGTGTTGCCAAACTGTGACTATTTAATCGTAATTATTCACTACATTTTTTTTATTTTTTTTTGAAAAGCCCATATTATTAATAATAGAACATGATATGTACAAACGTTAATTATTCACTACATTAACTTTGAAAACACTTTCGAACTATTTTAAACACTATATTTTCGAACTATTTTAAACTCGTAGACTTAAATTAATTTTTAAATTAATTGATTGATGATTGATACATTCTTACATCGCATATAAGTATTACTCCTATTACTTGGTCAAAGTTAAAAAAGGGTGATGATAGTTATTAAGTTCAATGAACACGTGGAAGCATATTAAATCACTCAACTTTCGGTGACCAATCAGACAAATATTTTGGACTGTTGATTGCGAACTTTACGGTTGTGCCGTTTTGCCTCCCCAAAATAAGTAAATCCATACAACTCAAAAGATCAGTACCGTTTGACTGTTTCATTTCATAAATTTAAAGGTAATGATATTTTCAACATATTTTTTACTACTTCTACTAAATTTTCAAGAGATTTCCTAGAATACCCTTATTACTACTTCCCATATCTTCATCTACAAAGTCTATCTTCTATTTTTCAATAAATAAAGAATAAATAATAAATAGAAATAGAAATCAGATCTATTGCAACCACAGGTCCA
This sequence comes from Rutidosis leptorrhynchoides, assembly GCF_046630445.1. NCBI lineage: Eukaryota > Viridiplantae > Streptophyta > Magnoliopsida > Asterales > Asteraceae > Rutidosis > Rutidosis leptorrhynchoides. Next base: position 278,853,043 of record NC_092340.1, on the reverse strand, counting down.
ACACTCCAACCCAAATGTAACATCCGACACCGGACCAACCCAAATGCTACATCGGACATCGTTTTCGAATGAGTAATTCCATACATCAACGACTCAAGTAAATCCATCTCACTTGTCTGTCGTCGATGGCACCATGGTTATGGAAATTGCGACATCGTTTCACTGCTTTAATTCGTTTTATATTTGAAGGATGATTGTGAGTGATGATTTGAAAGTAATTAGTGGAAGTAGTGTGTTAATTTGAAGGATATTAAACTTGAGAAGTGTTCTAGGTTTTCTAGTGAAAGATTGTTGTATATTTTTCGTTTATGCAGGTATGTTTTGATTTACAGAAATTTATTTTTTGTTACTTATTGATGTTGTTTTGATCTGTAATTTTTTTGGGAAAAAAATCGATTTGCAAATTAAAAGAATACTCTACTGTGAGATCAATTTGTTTATAATTATCAAAGTAAAAGAAAAGGCAAAAGAAAAAGACTGCTATGATTGAATGATTTCAGATGTTGTCTTTATTATTATTATGAAAATAATCAAGAGAATTTGTCACTGTGAATTTTGATGATAGAAAAAAAAGATAGGAGAGACAAAAATGGGTAGGGAAGTAATGGGGGAAAAGCTGACTCCGTAATGGGATCACTCAATTTTAAATATTCATTAAATTTAATTTAATATTTAATATGGGTATTATAGAAAACAACTTGAAACTTGAGTGGAAGGAGTAAAAATGAATGTGGAAATATCAACTCTCTTTTATAAATAAAGGGAGTTAATCCTACTTCAAAATTGAAAATTAAATTAATTTATATAATATTAACAAAATCCGATGAAGTAATAAGTGAATTAAATTAGACAGTTTAAAGAATTGAACAATACCAGAAAGCTAATCTCATTTACCATCGGCAGATATGAGTTTCTTTTTTTTCTTTTTTTAAGGCAAACACACACACCCATACATGAAATTTAAACACGATGCCCACTCCGGAACTCGAACCTCCAAGGCTCCAACCTATAGGTTGAAGAGGTCACATCGATACCACTAGGCCAATGGCCCATTGATGGCAGATATGAGTTTTTAAAATTACCAAATCTAATCAACAACCTTCTATGAATCAAATTAAATGAAATTATCATCCATCCATATACTAATTGAAACCCAGAATTAAATGAAATAGATAGATAGATAGATAGATAATCATGATATCATCTTCCTACAAATCAAAATATAATAAAATATCTGCCATAGACAAAGTAATTCAAACCGAATAACTAAACAAATACGAAATCAAAATCCGAGTCTATACGAAGACTGTAATTATTCTTCAGGTGTCGATTTTTCATCTCCCAAGATCACAATTGCAAAACACAACTCAGCATAATATCTTCGAAACGACCACACTTGAATCTTAGTATGTAACTTCAAAACCATGTTATATTCCTTCACAAAGTGATACCGGTTATTGATCAACACATGATTACTGGTGTTATTCATGTCCCACTTTTTTAAAACCATTGTTCGTGGTACATTCGCAAATTCGGCCCCACCAGCCCAACCTTAATCCCCCAATCCTTATCAAGAAATCAAGAGTTTTGCAGTTGCTTGATCGGCGTGCTTAATCTATTTTGGTTTTCTTTCAAATCACTCATGAATAAATTATTCTGAATCACCAAAAAAAATAAAAAATAAAATAAAAGGCCTCTTCATCAACATTATCTTGTAAATCTTTTGTAAACCTGAACCGGAGACATGGCATGAAGTAGATCATTAAATAGAACTAGCTAAATAATATATTATAAAAAGTACATTAACTTAGTCAGGCATGTATATAGATATACGATATACAAACTAAATACTAAAAAGATACTATAACATTACATTTTCTTGAAGGCACATTAAGATCATAGAAATATAAGCTACTGGTTGATGATGAAGCAGTAACTTCTGGAAAGGGAAGAACAGCCATATTCTTGTTTACTAATTATAATAATGAGAAACTCTCTCTAAACCCTAACTGGTTACAGCGCCGCCACCGTCCTTTAAGCCTCTCCTCCGACCATCGGCCTTGGCCGGCGGCTCGGAGGGACTCCTTTCTTTGCTTTTCTCTGTATTAATTTTATCTACTTCATCTTTTTTTCGTTTTTTTTTCTTCGTTATATTCTTCCAGAATCGATTGTTCGAATCGGTTGTTTTTATTAGCGCCTTTTAGGTAGTTTAAGTTCGTCGATGAAGTGATACCGTGTGGTTTTTAGTTCTTGGTGACAGTGGTTTATCAGGTGGTTGCATACAGAGGTTTAAGGCGGCCAGTCTAATTTCAAGGCCGTGTCGTGCTAAGGGTGATAAGTAGTTTCGAGAGGTGGTTTTCGGGCAGTGATGTTCAGGTACTCTAAATCGGTTTTCAGGGTAATTTCGAGTTGTGCTTCGTGTGGTTTAGGTTTCGGGTGATTTCGAGAGTTGTGCTCTGGTTAACGGTATAGCTTTCAGTTTCTTTATTTTCGATCTATGTTTCGGGTTCATGGCTGATGGTGATTGTGCCCTCTGCTGTCGATTTCTTCAAAGGTATTCTGCCTATATAGATTATCACTACTTATGTTAAACTTGAAATTTACTGTCTAAGCTTTTAAACCTTCTGTTGATTGCAACTTAAGGGGTTTGGATTCAGGTTAGCTGTTGTTGATTGATTGTCACCAAGAAGGCTTTTTATTTTGCTTATCAAACGTTTTAATTAAATAAAAATTGTTTCGAGTGGCTTGTGTAATGGTTTCTAGTAGATTCAAATTGTGGTGGTTCGATGTTAGTATGGATGTCTTTTCATGGGATTTTAGCTCGTGGTGCGAAGGTGGCCGGAATTAAGTTTTGAGATTGTTATGGTTCTAAGCAAGGTGCACTATCAATTTATATCGAGTGTTATGTTCGTGAAATTAGATTGGTGTTTCGGGTTATTTTAACGATTGTTCTGTCGGGGTGATTTTCATGATCGTGATTTCTCGTTGATTAGTAGTTCTTGGTTTCAATCGTGGATATTGATTGTGGTTTTTACAATCGTAGTATCTTCTCCACTAACATTTCTACATTTTGCAATACCACCACTTGTTAGATTGTGTTAAATTGTGTGATCGAGGTTTCAGGTATCGACGAGATTTATGAAGTTATCGTGTGTTGGTCGTGATTGGTTTTTCATTCGATGCACCGTCTACCGAGTGATTGCCCTTAATGTGGTATTGTGTGGTGTTGATATGGATGGCGGGTTGATTTTAAGATTGTAGGATTGTGGCCATTTTTTTTTGTACTTGTTCGAGGTCGTGCTTTGAATCGAGTTGTAAAATTTGTTAGGAGGTCGTGCTTTGAATCGAGTTGTAAAATTTGTTAGGAATTGAGAAGTTGATCATGGAGTCATTGTTGTTAGAATCTCGATGTAGAGTTGTAATCACTAGCTTCTTGCTAGTTTTATTTTTATTATAAAATTATTGCCTTTCAAAAAAAAATTATAATAATGAGAAATTGTTAAAGAAATATTTGAAAAGGGTGAGTTAGAGTGTGTTAGTTGTGGAAAAAGTTAAGGAATTTTAACAACTAGAAAAAGTTCGGACCGCGCGTTGCAGCGGTTGCATTTTAATATATGTTACTTGGTACTTATTTGTAGTATTAAACGATATTTATATATAAAATGTCTACGTATGTTTACTACTTATTACATACATACATAATATTATATATTTGATAAATTTCGAAAACACTATATTTAAAAAAAACACGATGTTCTGAAAGTAACGTTTTTTTTGCTGATTCTCTCTTACTATTTATTTTTATCATAACCAAATATTGACACCATGTTGTATTATAGTGTTTTCTTTAACTCTTTCCAAGGATAGTTAATGTACTTAATGGCATGCGCTTTACAGTGGAACATTTTAACGTGTTTTATGAAGCTAATATTGAGCGAGTACTGAGAAAATTGCGAATAAAAAGAAAAAAATGGGGTATGAGGACTCGAACTCAAGTCTTTTTCCTTACGAACTCATGAACTTACCACGCATTCTACCTATCCATTTGTATATATATATTATCCAAAATGTTTTTCTTTAAAAAAAACTCTGTTTCGAATATAATTAGTTGCTGTAATACCCCGTCAGAATCTACTAACGGTGTATTAACTCCGGTCCCTCAGTTTAGTGGTCACGCCCTCTATATGAGACGTTTTCGAAAAGTATTCGTATTAAATAACAAAGTAAAGTCATTTGTTAAAGAAATGAATCTGAAAAACATTTGACATAAATATCCAACTTAAGTAAACCCAAAACATTATTTGAAACGACAGTTTTCAATGCGAATATATGTTCTTAAAATAGTCATGACGAAAACATGTTGAACAACATCCAGTAATAGCAGCAAACAAGCAATCATGACAACCCTGCAAAGCGGAAGCTATACCTCTATGGACCTGAGATAAAAACATGCAAAACGTCAACGAAAAACGTTGAGTGAATCTACAGGTTTAGTAAAGCATTTCGTAAATTAGTCCACGAGATTTCTAAAAAACATCGTAAAATTATACATAAGCATGAGCACTTGAGTATAAAGCTATAACCCTGCGGATAGCTAAAGTGATACACGTCTTCCCTTTACCCTTTCTAAGCATACACCGATCAAGTGTTCAAGTTACAACAGAATAAGCACCTCGTACGTTGAGGCGAGGTTCGTCAAACCTAACGGTATCGTCTCTATAAGTCGAGCTTACATAAAGTAATTAATATAATCAAGCTAAGGAATTTTTGATCTGAACTCATATGTATATCGTTTAAGTTACTTGTGCCTAATATGTAAAATATTTGTAAAAAACATGTTATCTCATCCCTGTAAAACGTAGTAGGGACTATAGACTCACCTTAGCAAAAGCACTGGAATATCTCTTAGTAAAATTGTACAGTAGTCGAACAATCTCGAGCGAACAACGCAACCTAGTCAAATAGGTCATTTTAAGTATACATATAGGTCACACTATGTCAACCCATAGTGTACGCAAAGTCCTAGTGCTCAGACTGACTCAATAGGCAAATAAAAGTCAACTAGTCCAAGCAAGTCAACAAAAGTCAACCAAAGTCAAACCAAAAGTCAACTCGGTCAAAGTGGTCAACTAAAGTAAAACATCTCAGTAGGTCATGAAATCATGGTCAACATGTCAAACCTAGGTCAAACAATATGTTACAGTTCATAGTTTAGCAATTTGCACATTCGCAGTTTATCGCATGTCCTTAAAATACGCGCATCACAGAAAGAAACGAGTATAACTCTTAGCACATAATTCAAGAAAATATGGAAAACTTCAGATCACAACTAGACTCAAAATTGATTCCAAAAAATCCAGCCAGGGCCTCATACGATGTCTACAAGTCAGGATTCAGAAAAGGTCTAGTTACAGTTTACCAAATTAGTTTCAGCATGCGCATCAGTTTTAGAACATTTCTCATAAAATATTGAAAATAGATTTTAAATAACGGTCAATTGGAGATGACCCAAAACATTCCAAAGTTTTAGTGATAAAATAATAAAAGACATTCATCTAGCCAATTTGTACAGATTAGCCAATCTTTACAAACCATTCAGTTTTAGTCAACAAACAGACATATCATTTGGTCAAGCTTATAACTCATGGCAAATCACGTTTTCAGAATTTAGCATACAAGTAAAATACATCAAGGAACATATAAACTAACATATTCCATAAGATCAAAAGACTCAATCAATTTATACTTCACTCTAGGTCAATTCGTTTAACTTTGAAAACAGATTCAACACACTATAATGCACGAATCTTCGTTTTGACATACCGAGAGCATTACAAAAGATTTTGACGCAAATCTTAAGTCTAAAATGCATGATTTTTCATAATGAATACAATAGTACATATTTCAAAAGCTAAATCTCAAAGTACATAACTCAGAAAATTCGGATTACAAGTAAAACCTAATCAAAACTTCGATCTAGCATATCTTGAGCATACAATAACGAAAACAAGCGAAATCAAAGTCCAAACTTATTAATTTTATGACGCTTATCCATCTAAACAACATACAAGAGAAGTATATCAACCAATTTGATCATATCAATAGCAAACAAATTCGTGAATAATGCAAACGATAACAATCAAGCAATTTAACGATAAACGACAACTCTATACATCATCAATTGAGCACTAGACTTGATTACACTATGCAAATGATAAAAAAAACTGATTTAGAAAAGTTAGGGTTCGCAAATATACCTTAGAATAACAAATTGCTAGTACGTACGCGTAGAGAACGATGCAAGGAACAACGTTCGTGCACAGGGTTTCTTCTAATTTTAACTTTTGAAGGTGATGGTGGTGATGTGGTGGTCGACAAAAGCAAGGAGGGGGAGAGGGAAACTGATCGGCTAAAAAGAAAATAAAAATAAAGGTTTTAGGGATAAGCTTCTATTTATAGTCCAAGGTTAAGGCCTAATTAAACCATTAAAGGTCCAATACTAGCAAGCAAGAGCCCAAAATAAAAACATACAGGGGGCTAGGGGGTGGACGGCCGAATGGCCCTTTTATGGGGTATCGGGCTCGGTTTTCGTTAACTCTTGGTACGCGTGTGGTCCGTTTCGAGTGCCATTAACCGTACCGGGTCTCCGGAACGTTAACTAGTCGTTGAAACAATATCACCGGGTTTAATTTACTAAATAAATAATAAATTAAATAAGTTTTTCTTAAAGTCAATAATTTTTAAAAATAATTATTTTATCATTTTTTTGAGTTTCGTAAACTGAAAAGCTTTCTAGGAGATTAACTTAATTGTATCGTTTTCTAGTTATTTCGTTATCCAAAACAAGTTCATAAATTAATATAACATATTAATTCAAGTAATCCAATAGGATCAAATATGCATTTAAATCTATTAAACACATAAAGTTCTACGTGAACACCGTTAAATATTTAACGGACAAGTAACGATAGTAACGGAAAAAGTCGGGTTGTTACATTACCCACCTGTTATGAAAAATTTCGTCCTGAAATTTTAGTGCACATCCGCCGTAGTAGTCTCCTCGGAAAACAGTTGCGGATACTTTTGTCTCATCTGATCTTCACGATCCCACGTGATTTTTGGTCCTCTACGGGCGTTTCATCGAACTTTAACTAACGGGATTCTGCTTTTCTTTAGCTGCTTGACCTCACGGTCCATGATCTCAACAGGTTCTTTAACAAAATTAAGCTTAGGATCAACTTGTATCTCATCCAAAGGAATTACCAAACTTTCGTCTGATAAGCATTTCTTCAAGTTAGAAACATGGAAAGTGTCATGAATTTCGCTGAGTTCTTGCGGTAGTTTCAATCTGTACGCTACCGGTCCAATTCTCTTGGTAATCTCAAATGGTCCAATATATCTCGGACTTAGCTTGCCTCTCTTACCAAAACGTACTACACCCTTCCAGGGCGATACCTTGAGCATAACTTTATCCCCAACCTGAAACTATAAATCTCGCCTTCTAATGTCGGCATAACTCTTTTGACGACTTCACGTCGTTTTCTGTCTCTCTTGTATCTACACGATCTTCTCAGTCGTTTCGTGTATGATCTCAGGACCAGTCAATTGACTATCTCCTAACTCAGTTCAACATACGGGTGATCCGCACTTCCTGCCATAGAGTGCTTTAAAAGGCGCTGCCTTTATACTTGTTATTATAGGAGAATTCTGCTAACGGTAGATGTCTATCGCATCCAATTCCAAAATCAATAACACATGCCCTTAACATGTGTTATAGCGTTTGGATGGTTCTATCGCTTTGACCATCAGTTTGTGGGTGATGTGCTGTACTCATGTCTAAACGGGTTCCCATTGCCTCTTGCAATGCTTGCCAGAATCTAGAGGTAAATCTGCTATCTCTGTCGGAAATAATAGATATCGGCACTCCATGTCGAGAAACTACTTCCTTCATATAGATCTGTGCCAACTTCTCCATCTTACCCGTTTCCTTAATTGGTAGAAAATGAGCTGACTTTGTGAGACGATCAACGATAACCCAAATCGTATCATAACCTCCCACAGTCTTGGGCAATTTAGTAATGAAATCCATAGTAATACATTCCCATTTCCATTGGGGAATCTCTGGCTGTGTCAGCAATCCTGACGATTTTTGATGTTCTGCTTTTACCTTAGCACACGTTGAGCACTTGCCAACATAAGTTGCAATATCGGCTTTCATATTATGCCACCAGTACAGTGCTTAAGATCTTGATACATCTTGTCGGATCCAGGGTGAATAGATTACATTGTCTTGTGTGCCTAGTCTAGCACGAGTTCCCTTAATCCACCAAATCTCGGTACCCAAATTCTATCTAAGAAGTATCGGGTTCCATCTTCTCGAATGACAAACTTATTGTCCATTCCTCTAAGGGACTCAGTAGTAACGTTCTCTTCTTTCAATGCCTCTAGTTGTGCATCACTTATCTGAGAAGTAAGGTTCGTTCGGACAGTCATGTTCAATGCTCTAACTCGGAGAGGTTTAGCCTTTTCCTTCATACTCAAGGCATCTGCAACGACATTAGCCTTGTCAGGATGATAGCAAACATCGTAGTCGTAGTCATTCAATAGCTCAATCCAACATCTCTGCCTCATGTTAAGCTATTTGTGGTCGAAAATATGTTGTAACCTCTTGTGATCAGTGAAAACAGTAAATTTAGTACCATACAAATAATGTCTCCACATCTTCAGTGCAAATACCACAACACCAAGTTCTAAATCGTGAGTCGTGTAATTCTGTTCATGTACTTTCAACTGTCGTGACCCATAGGCGATCACTTTCTTCCATTGCATTAACACGCAACCAAAACCCCGTCGTGAAGCATCACAGTAAATCATGAAGTCTTCATTTCCTTCGGGCAATGACAAAATCGGGGCCGTAGTTAATTTCTATTTTAATAACTGAAATGTAGACTCATGTAGCTCAGTCCATTCATACTTCTTACCCTTGTGAGTCAATGCTGTTAACGGTCGAACAATAATAGAAATCCCTCGATGAATCTTCTATAATAACCTGCAAGACCTAAGAATTTTCGAATCTGCGTTGGCGACTTAGGCGTCTCCTATTTAATGACCGTTTCTTTCTTCGCAGGATCAACTTGAATACCATTAACACCTACGATATGACCCAAAAATTGCATTTCTTGAAGCCAGAAGTCACACTTCGAAAATTTCGCGTACAACTACTCCTTCCTGAGCATCTCAAGTAGCAAACTAAGATGTTGCTCATGTTCTTCCTCATTCTTAGAATATACCAGAATATCATTAATAATTACAATAACAAACTTGTTTTGATATGGCTTACACACACGGTTCATGAGATCCATGAACACAGCCGATGCGTTCGTCAATCCAAATGGCATTACTGTGAACTCATGATGTCCATAGCGTGTCCTAAATTGTCTTCGGTATATCTGTCTACTTTACTCTCATCTGATGGTAACCTGGACTCAAATCGATCTTAGAGTAACATGCTGATCCTTGCAATTGATCATACAAATCATCAATCCTCGGCAGTGGATATCTATTCTTGATAGTCAGCTTATTCAACTCCCTATAATCGATACAGAGTCTCATTAATCCATCCTTTTTCTTAACAAAAAGAACTGGAGCTCCCCATAGTGAAGAACTCGGTCGAATGAATCCTGTGTCCAAAAGCTCTTGTAGTTGACTAGACAACTCTTGCAATTCTGAAGGTGCGAGTCTATACGGTGCGTGCGCTACAGGTGCTGCTCTAGGCACTAAGTCAATCTGGAACTCTACGTCTCTATGTGGAGGTAGTCCGGGTAACTCATCCGAAAAAACTTTGGAAAATTCTCTAACAATCGGCACATCTTCGAGTTTCTTGCCTTAAGATTCAGTTTTGCTTACGTGAACCAGCATAGTAAGACAACCCTTTCTTATGTGTTTATGTGTCTTCAAACAGTTAATGAAGTGTAGCGGTGTATTACTTCACTCTCCATACACCATCAAAGATTCATCTTCGGTAACAGGTATACGAATCACTTTTCTGGTGGCAAACGATGTCGGCTCTATTCTCAGCTAACCAGTCCATTCCATCCACGAGGTCGAAACTTTCAAGCTTAATTGGTATCACATATATTCTAAACGACGTTTCAGCCAAAATCAAAGTACAATCAATATAGACCTTATCGGCTCTCATTAGATTAACATTCCCTAGTTCAATAGAGTACAAGTTTTCTAACGACGATACAGGATTCTTAAGATTATGGCAAAAATCTCTAGACACAAAGCTTCTATCAGCTCCAGAATCAAAAAGTACATAAGCATGATGATTGTCGATTACAAACGTACCCGTGATTAGCTTAGGATCATCACGTGTGATGCGTTCGTGCGATATACATCTTTTACCCTCTAAATTTATATTTGATTTAAACACTACAATCAATCACACACAACTAACGAGCACTTAGAACCCGGTTATTATAGCACTTAGATGTAAGTATTCTTATCAAGTTCGTCCCAAGAGACACGGTGTAAGTCGGATATTTGAAACTATCAATTGTTCTAAGGTTTGTTTGATTGGGGGGGTTTCGATTGATATCAACTAACAACTAAAACTTGCACAATTAAACAAACCTAAATTTATCAATTAAACTAGTAACAAGAAACAAGTAGTGAAGTATTAAGACTTAAAACAAATTAACTAAGACGTGTTCACTTATCTAATCCTCTCTATGCTTGGCTTACCCCGTTTTGCCTATATTGCTATCTCATTAGTTGTCGAACTAAATGTTTAGCATCACTACTAAACCTCAAATCAAATGATACTTCACGAATTCACATAAGCTTTATATCTTAAGATCGAGTTAAGCATGATTTGGTCATTGAGATTGAGCTTAGGTTAAAATCACTTAAAACCTCCAACTATTGAAATCACTTAAGATAATCGACATTACTATGTTGACTAGAGGCCAATTGAAAACCAACCTAGATCAAGAACACAATCACTTGCAATTCCTAAACTAGTTGTCTAGATCACCTAAGGTGTTGAAGCACATATTGATTCACTTCTCAAATCACTAAGAGAGCTACACAACATATGTAATCAAAGTCAAGCCTAAAACAAACTCATAGTAATGGATCTTTAGACAACTCAACAACACATGATCATGTAATTCATTCTAACAACAATAATCAATTGATTTGGGGCAAACACTAGCATTAGAGATTCATAGATAAGCAAACACAAGAGATTTAGCCAATCATAGCTAAAATTAAACTAATAATAAGCATAGAAATGTAAATCATCATCATCTTCAAGTTATTACAAGTAATCAATGCTAAATATGAAAAGTAAAGTGAAGATTACAACCCAAAATGTAAAGAAGATGAAGATCTAAGCTAAACAATGATGAATCTTGAGTTAGCTTCCTTGAATCCACCCTTAAATACCAATGGATGATGAAATTAGGGTTTATTATGTAAAATTCGGACCTTAAGCAGCTGCTCCCAAAGATACATATGAATAATGACCTAATCTCGTTCCTTTTATAGTGCTGAAAATCTGGGCTGAAACAGCATCAGGAGCGCCGCTTTTACTTCAGGAGCGGTGCTTTTGGCTTGTGAGGAGCGGCGCTTTTGTTTAGGAGTGACACTTTTGGCTTTTAGAACGGCACTTTTGCTCACTGAAGAAAAAAGGAGACAAATCGTGCATAATAGTGCCGCTTTTCCTTCTGGAACGGCTCTTTTGGGCCTTCAGGAGTGGCGCTCCTATACAGGAGCGGTGCTTTTGGAGCTGTTTCCTGCACTTGTCATTTTCTTAGCCAATTTTGCCAATGATTTGGTCAATTTTACACCAAATCAACTCCTTAGCCCTTAATTTATTAATTAGCTCAATAACACACTAAATAGGCTCCGAGATAGTCAAAAACCGAGCAAAGTGAGGTAGATATCGCAAAATAAAATAAATATAAATGGAGCGATATCAACGGGCCTCACTAGAGTTGATGTTGAAAGCTCTTCCTCTAGCAGGTTCAACACTCTTACTTGCATTCGGACAATCCTTCTTAAAGTGACCAGCTTTTCCGTAGCCATAGCACATATTCGAACCAGCTTTACACTCTGCGGCCAAGTGTCCATTCTTCTTACACTTATCACACTTCTTAATGCAATCTCCCGGATGGTGCCTATTGCATTTAGCACACAACGGAAATCTTCCCTTGTAACCAGAGTTGGTATTTGGAGTAGCACTGTTGCCCTTGGCAGTATCTTGTTACAAGGGAAGATTTCCGTTGTGTTCCACTTATGCATTTTCAAAATTTACATCCTGAAAATCATAAAAACACGCGGGCAGCATAACGGCTATAAATGAACGCTTAGTAAAATTTTTACTGCAAAAGACCATCGGCCTATGGTCTCTTCCATCGGCCGATCGTCAACACACCATCGGGCAATGGTCTCTCCCCATCGGGTAATCGTCAAAATTCCATCTGTTGGTCTAAGGTCATACACCATCGGGCGATGGTCTAGTCCATCAGCCGTTCGACACCCACCATCGGGCGATGGTCTAAGACCATCGACCGAGGGTAGTTCATCAGCTGCAGCAGCAGCAAAGTGACGGGTTTCAAGCTCAAACCACCAAATCTCGACTTAGGACTCGTTTAAGACCCTAAAACCGAACACATCTTTTATAACAAACGTTTTGAGACATAAACCCAAAAAATTTACGCTCAAACAACATCAATGTAAGCACTTTTGACCCAAAAATCACTTTTAACAAAACTTACCTTCAAACTCAATTTATACACTGATTTGGACATGAAATTTGACAAATCTTACCTTGATAGACTCACAACAACACAAGGAATCAGTTTCTTAACTCAATTCAAGAGCCAAATCGAGATTGAGTGATTAGGGTTGATAATGCTAAAAACGAACATATATTTCATAGCATTATCCTTCAAGAAAGACAAGCTTTTAGTTGCAATTGTTCTATTTTTAAGTGATTATCGTTTAAATAATAAAAGGTGAAGACAAAAGACAGATTCGACGATTTGAAGATGCAAATGACCAAAAAGCTCAAATGTACAAGATACAATCCAAGTGGTTCAATTTATTGATGAGAAACGTCTAAAAATTACAAGAGTACAAGTCGTAAAACGCAAAGTACAAGATATTAAATCGTAAGAAAGGACGTTCGAAAATCCGGAACCGGGACATGAACCAACTATCAACGCGCGACTCAACGGATCTAAAATTACAAGTCTACTATGCACAAGAATATAATATATATATATATATATATATATATATATATATATATATATATATATATATATATATATATATATATATATACAATTATAAAAATTATATATATATTTAAATAAAGTGTCGGCATGCTAGAAAATAAGTTGATGGCTGCTGATCCAGCTGGCCATGCGATCGTATGGCCTGGAAGAGTTAATCCCATGTGATCGCATGGGAAGAAAAGGGTGGTCAGGTCCTATAAATTGCAACGTTTGGTCGACGAATTTTACACCTTCATCAACTATCTCTCACTCTCTCAATATATTTATATTAATATTTTAACTATAATTTTAATATTAAGTTAATAATAATAATAATAATAATAATAATAATAATAATAATAATAATAATAATAATAATAATAATAATAATAATAATAATAATAATAATAATAATAATAATAATAATAAGGTTATAGTGTCGAATGTTTTAAGGTTTTGTAAGTCGAATCTCTCTGTGTAACGCTACGCTATTAATACTCATTGTAAGTTATGTTTAACCTTTTTAAATTAATGTCTCGTAGCTAAGTTATTATTATGCTTATTTAAGCCGAAGTAATCATGATGTTGGACTAAATATTAAGACTGGGTTATTGGGCTTTGGACCATAATTGGGGTTTGGACAAAAGACCGACACTTGTGAAAATTGGACTATGGGCTATTAATGGGCTTTATATTAATTAAATGATATCTTGTTGATTTAATATAGAGATTTATAATTTGACGTATTTATATATAACCACATACGCTTGACTGGATACGGTGGGCGGGATATTTATAAATACTAATAATTATTCATTTGACCGGACACGGGAATGGATTAATAGTCAATGGACTCATTAGAACAGGGGTGGATTACATTCAAGGGTAATTGGTGTAATTGTTAACAAAGTATTAGAACCTTGGATTACACGCAGTTGATAACCTGGTGTAATCATTAAACAAAGTATTAAGACCTTGTTACAGTTTAAGTCCCCAATTAGTTGGAATATTTGACTTCGGGTATAAGGGTAATTTGATGAAGACTTTTGATGTGTTAAGACGTAACCTTTAAAATGTAGATAATATGCTTAATTATTAACACATAATACAGGCAACTAAAACCCGATCATGTAGTAACTAGCAAGTAAATTGACCAGTTCGATCCACAGAGAGAAGTTTGTTTTAAGGACTTTAAACGATTAATTATTCTAAAGAGGAAGTTTTAAATGTAGAATTGTTAAGTAACAAACGGGAAATAAAATGAGATAAATAACAAGGATGAGAAGGCGGTGTTTACTTCAATGCTTGATAAATGATAGGGATTGTTCTTTTATAATTAAACTCGTTACTTTGTAGTTACAAGTAAATGGTTCATATCAATATCACAATATCTATAAACCGAGAACTATAAACTTAGTAAATTCACATAAACCTTGTCATTAGTTCTTCTTTACCTATGTTTAATCAATAAGACTCTTCCTTGGTTAAATTCACATAAAACCTAGTTTATTAAGATCACTCTAAATAAACTACACTATTGTGAAATCTTGTTACCATTCAATTACCATCCTACACTCACATGTAGATGTCTAAATCACTAAGTGTTGAAGTACAAGCCATGAACATTGATAAACTCACATAAACCAATTCATAACTTGTATAATTGAACTAGAGTAAATGGATACTTACAACAATGGATCTATGGAAGAACATAATTGATTTAGATTGATTAGATTAATTAGACCCAACCCGGTTAAACTCACGTAAAACCTAAATTACAACAATCACTTGATGTAAATTCATGACTATGTAGTTTTAGTACTTATTCGATTACCGATCTAAACATATAGCAAAGTCACCAATTAAGTATATGTTTACCCGTCTAGATTACTAAAAGTATTGAAGCATAGATTGTGTTCCTAGTGTCACATGTAGTTAACAATCTATGTAATTGAAGGAAAGTACCAAACTAGCATAACTATGGTTCTTTTGGTTGGACATGGTAATTTAATCAATCAAACATCATAGTAACTTAAATAACATTAAAAGATAGAACAATCCCAAACCATAAATCTTACATTAAAGTAAACACACAAGGCTTTAGCCAATCATAATAATGAAGGTTACAACGATACAATCAAAACAATAGGAATTCATAACCTTATCACTAAAATAAATGAAACCGAGAGTACCTATCGTAGCGTATGATCCCTTCTTCAATCTTGATGCTCAAAAGGGTCAAGAACCCTTTAGAATGGCTGGGGGAAGCCCCCTTCTCGGACTAAAACTGATCTATATTGTGGTGTATCAAATGTGTAACCAAAGCTCTTCTTAAATAGGCTCAAAAGTTAGGTAGAATGTCCAGAAATGCATCAGATGCACCGCATATAGAAGGGATGTGCCGCATCTCTTTACTTTTAGTGGATTCCAGCTCGTTTTAACACCCAAAACTGTCGGCAGGCCTTTAGATGCACCGCATCCAAAGCAGATGCGCTGCATCTAGTACTATTTATTGGTAATTTTCCAATATGATGTTGTAGAGCTCTGAGTTACGGGCGTCTGGGCTCTGGATTCACCCTTTTTCAAGTTCGTATGACCGAGTTATGGCCAAAACGGTGCAGATGCGCAGAATCTTCTAAAATCTGCAATATTTTTCATAAATCTTCGCTTCAACACTCGCAATGGATTATACACGCATTTTAACTTATTAAAATACACAAGTATAACAATTACATACAAAATGATACAAAATCGGATCGAAATAACGACAACAAATATGTATAATTTTGGCATTATCAAATCCCCACACTTAAACCTTGCTTGTCCTCAAGCAAGACTTACAAAAACTAAAATATATTACAATGAACACACATTTCTGAAAACACACACGAATCACACTCACACTTTTTATTTATTTCACAATGTAACAAACGCACGCGTTTTGGGTATACACACACCTTTAGAGTACACACGTGAATTGAAAAGTCACACCAAAGTCAAAAAGTGGTTTTAAAGTCCCACATTTCTTAAAAATTTGGATCCTTAGGGAAATTAGGACCCTTGCGAAAAACCTTTGATATTTTAAAAAATAGCATGTTAGTTTTTACACTAATCAAGTTTTCCGGTTTTAACCTCAATGTCCGGTTGAGGGTAACTGAAAACCAAAGCCTCAGTCGGCGCTTAGCAAGCTACTCGCCCCCATGATTGTACTATCATGGAACTTTTAACCGGATGTCCTATATCAAAAACAGTTTTACACAATATAGTTCATAAAATAGCATAAGTTTTAGAAGAAACTATATCATGTCCAAATATCATCGGTGAACCATGAGTTTGCACACCTCAATTTGTTATGGCATATGTATATTGACCACGGTCAAACATAGATGCGGTTGATCTTTACGGAGATCATCCATCTGGGGATTAGATTCATTAGTCTTAAAATCTAATTTGCATTGTGCCCCCCTATTGTACGAGACAGATCCATCTCATGGTTAGGATAAGTCTGACCACCAAAAACCCTGTTTGATGCTGAGGTGAGGTGGATTTCCAGCAGATGATAGAGATGACTTTTCAAGATTTTTCGTCAACCTACAGCTGTTTTGGACTACATCTGCTAACATAAGTTAGCAAGTGCGTCATTTTGGAAGACTTGACTTCCTTCACAATCATTACATTGATGAGCATTGGATTAGATTGTTAGAACAACAAAGTACTTGATGATTATTTCCATTAAGAATGTGGTATAACATGTTGATTATCTTTTTTTTATATGACTACTAGTTTTATGATTTTAACCAAAATAAACTCAATCAATTGGTTGTTTCTAAATTTGTTTCGTGATAATAATTTCGGTGTAAACACTTAGTTTTAAAATCTACAAATTTTGAATTTATGAAGATAAAAGTTCAAAAATTTTCACCATTTTAAGCCAGTTTAACCAAAATCAAAACCCGAAAGAATTTATAACTTCCTCCCTACACTTGAGTTCATGTATCGCCCTCGTTACATGAAATCATAAAAATTTAAATTCGAGAGGGTTAAAGAGTGTATAAGAGAGTTATTACTTTCAAGGTTTAAAACCGAAGTACATGGGATGATGGCGCTGAGCTGAATGCCAGTATAAGAACATTGTCCATTCCTTTGTAACTACAAAGCAATCATCATTCAAGTATTTTGTTGAACCTAATGCCAGTCTTTGAAAATTGCAGCACATAGCACAATACTCATTTTATATGGTGCATATTTATTAATGAGTTGTGCACCCAACTTTACCCCTTCTTTTAATACCTAATGGGGTCATTCTTCCCCACACTTATCGGACGACATGTAAAATCAGTGGAAAAAGTTCCACGAATAAGTAACATGAGCCAGTCATTAACCCATCGGGTGGTATATAATATATCATGTAATTTCTTTTTCAATTTCTTGAAAAAGGAATACCTAACCCGAGAGTCAACACATGACTCTCTCCTAAGTGCGGCTTGCAGAAAAAATTTTATTCTTTCAGGTGGATCCCGTCCAAATAGATCTTCATACACCGTATCCCAAATACCAATTTTGTGCGGAAATATAGAACCCATATGAGGAGGGGATTCCTCAAGTGGTTCCTTTATATCAAGTTCGTCACCCTCCACGATTTTGGATGATTCCACCACTTCAATCTCCAGAACTAAAACTTCATCATTATCAATATCCCATGAATACAAAATTGTATCCCAGGATTCTTCTTCATCAATATCCGACTTAAGAATTTCAAAAGTACATACAACTGGGGTGGTGGGTGATGTAATGATGGTAGGCTCAACACTCTCCACCTCGGGTATCTGCATATTACCCCTCAAATCAGCTAGTGAATTAGGCGGAAAAGTGTCCGACTCCCTTTCTTCAATTTGCTAGAGTAGACAGCTCATGGTCCTCTGTAAACGCTCAATGGATTCTTGATATCGGCTAAAAAGTCACGTTTTTACCCTGGTATTGAGGCCCAAAAACAAGAAAGATTCGAACTTTGTGGGCAAAATACCCACTTCGTTGGTTAGAATTGAAGAACAAGTAATTACGAAGGCAGTGCAAAAAGAATCAAGAGAATCGGAGCTAAAACGAAGATTCTAGAGCAAAAACGGTGAAAGACAAGATATCAAGTTACGATCCAGGGAATCAAAGCTGACCAGCATCAAAAACGGGCCACCATACGGCCTGCCATACGGCCTGCCAGTATGGGGTACGGTTTGCCACATGGCCAAGCAAACGCCCTCAGGAAACGGGCTGCCAGCCATACGGCCTGCCAAATACGGGCCACCATACGGCCTGCCATACGGCCTGCCAGGCGGATTTTGGAAAATTTCTAGTCTATTTAAAGGGTCTTTGTCATTCATTCCAACACACACTTCAATTCACTTCTTTCTCTCTCTCGTACAATATTAGTCATACTCTCAAGGCCTTCGACTCCGTGCGGGAAACCTAGTACCCGAAGAAGAACGCTGAAGATTGTATTAGGAGCGGTCTGGAGTCTTGAAGTTGTCACTTTTGTACTCGGAACTCATTTAATCTACTGGTACTTCTATCCTTTATCTTATATAATGTTTTATGATATTGTTGCCATGATTAGCGAGTAGTTATCTTTAGTGTATGCTATGATGTAAGCAGTTATAATGCCGAAATAATATTATGGTCTGTGTATGCTGTCGAAATGCTTTCCGATTGCTTTTCCAACTAATAGAACGTAGTTATAGGTTCTGTTATTGGGAAGTCGCGAACACCAATTCAGAGTACACTATCTGTGTCACCCCTTGGTAAGAGAAGTCTATCGGATACAACGTAAGATCGACTAAGGCACACCGGTTGTAGTAAGTCTATCAAGCTTTGAATTTCGACTGAGGACTCTTTCGTAGTGAAACATCTGACTAGACCCTTAGTACATTGTCGGTCCTAGACCATGCTTGTGTAGTCACCAAGCATATAAACTTTGTACGTACACGCTGAAGCACAGCGGTTGTTGTAAGATGTACCTCTGCTAAGTAAGGTCATGGAACACGGTTAGTGTTGAACAGTACACTGCCCCATAACACGGTCTCAAGCATTACACCCCGCTTGAGGGATTTTTAGGTAATTAAGGAACTGTTTGTTTAGACACATAAAGGATTGGACCGTTAGGATAACCGAACGTGTTCATGGAAGTCAGCTTGACTTGGCCATGGTGTTCTTTATGGTTGAACTCTTTTTAAGGGCCTAACTATCTTTTACCAATCATTAACGAAAGGATTGAAACACGTCACGTCTCTCGGATATGGTAAACCATGTATTCTATTACGCTTAAGAAAGTTTAGACCATTTTGGAATGTTAATACATCACCCAACCGAGTTGCTCAATTGGATGAGCCGTCTGAACGTGTATGCTTGTAGTCAGACTGCACGGGCGTCGGGGGTAAGGGACGTTGCTGTCTATTCAGAATCTTCAAGCCTAACGCAGTACCCAGTGACATGTCTTATGACAGGGGCGTTTAGGACCAGTGTAATGAATACAAGGCCTCTGCCTATTCATGAGCCAGCATTCCATAATCTCGGCAAAATAACTGATGAAGTCATAGTATGCACTCACTTTAACCTTATCTTAATTACGAATTTTATCGCATTTACTTTATCTGTCTTATTAAATTAGAAAATCCCAAAATAAGTATTCATTACTCCCTAACTATCTTAGGCTTAAATATAGGTTCGATTCTGCTGATATCTCAAAAATACGACTCTAGGTCATACTTCCCTTACTTATAAGGAGTAGTAAGACTTAGGCCCCGCTAAATACAAATTTAAAACAGTACCCTCTCCCACGAGTGGCTGATCTTGGCGAGCCGCGGCCCGACGACACCGCGCAAATAAAAACCGTCCGTTTCAGCCATATCAGGAGAGTCACTAGTTTTTGGCGCCGCTGCCGGGGAACTGGTATCAGGTAATACTGCTCTCTATCAAACTTATTCGCAAGCATTTAGTGGTGTCTAAGAAAGACAATTATACACGGACTTGGTTATTGGATTTTCCGAACAGTTGCCAATTATATTGGGACCAAAAGGATCCTGCCTCTCCGTAGTTGGCCTGGCCACTTAGTTTGTTGAATAGTTCGTGCGGAGCTCTATTACCTAAATGCCAGGGAATCAGTAGCCAGAACCAAAAACATATTCAACCGTAGGATAGTTAGTTAATTAAATTAGAATACTTTAGACTACCTTAGATTACCTTAGACTAAATTAGATTACCTTAGATTAAATTAGATTACCTTAGAATTAGATTACCCAAGATTAGATTACTTTAGAATAGATTAGCTCATTATAATTTTTGCGAAAAATTAAAAACAAAAAGGCATACCCAGTGTATGACCCAAACCCGATCTAGACCAGGGCCGTTGTTATTCGTACCTGATCCAGACGCAATAATCTCTAAAGCACGCAAGGAAGCACGAATCAGAAATCAAATGGCGTTATGCGTTACTTTAGCAGAAAACACTAAACCCTCGATTGAAGGTCGAGGAGGACCAATCAGATTTCCAGAGATTCAAGGACACTCGTTCGAGTTAAAACATCACATTATCCAGCTCATTCAGAATAGCTATCAGTTTCATGGATTACCGAATGATGATCCTAATTCTCACCTTGATAAATTCATATCTCTTTCGAACTCCTACAAACAGCCAGGGATAGGACAAGTTATAGTCCGGCTATACTTGTTCCCCTATTCTCTTACTCATTATGCTCAAACTTGGTTTGAAGGACTGGAAAATGATTCCATTACGTCATGGAAGGAGATGGCTACTAAATTCCTAACCAAATATTTCCCTCCTTCTAAACAAACCAAACTGAAGAATGACATCATTAACTTCAAACAATGTTATGATGAATCTCTTTACACTGCATGGGAGCGATTCAAAACCCTGCTGAAGAAATGCCCTAATCACCAGTTAGAACGATCATCCCAAATCTGTACCTTTTACAATGGTCTTACGGTAAATCATAGGACGACGATCGATGCAGCAGCTCAAGGGAATCTGATGAACCAAACCACAGACGAAGCATGGGAATTACTCGAAAACATGACAATGCATCATCATGACTGGAACAGTGGTGAAACAACTTCATCATCTGCCCCACTCTCTGCACTTAACAATCAAACGGATGCCATCAAATCCCTCACAGATAAGATGGAATCTCCTGCTAAGCAACTCGGAGAATTGAAGATGCAGCCGCAGCAGGTTAACCAAGCTCAGGCTTGTGTTAATTGTACCAACCCGCAACCCACTGAAGAATATCAAGTTGAGTACGAAAACCCTGACGGTTCAGTCTGTTACGTTCAATACCCAACTCGTCCACCAAATCCCGGATTCAATCAACCACCTATGGTTAATCAATTTCAGCGAAGCAATCAACCTTTTCACTATCGCTATCCACCTTATCCAGCCCAACAATCTCAATTGACCTACGATCAACCACTTCCACTCACTGGTCCCCCAGTTGAGGAAAATTCCCCTACCACCCAGATTACAAAAGCATCTAACCCCACTCTCGGAGCTGATGATCAGTTGACTCAGTTCATTCAAGAACAACAATAGTTAAATCAGAGAATTGCAGCCAGACAAGATTAGACGGAGATACTAATGAGAAATCAATTGGCTCTGCTCAAAAGTTTGGAAACGCAGCTCGGACAGTTATCACAATGCCTTGAAACCCGACCGCAGGGTAGATTGCCAAGTAATACTCTCCAAAATCCCCACATAGAAGAAGCAAAGCAAATGGATTCCGTAATCCCAGAGGAAGAACCGCGGAGAAGGTCAGCTAGGCTCAGGAACAAATCAACATATACTCAGAAGCTAACCCCTGAAACTCCAGTTCACGTACCTTACCCTGGAAGGCTACAAGAAGAACCATCTAAGCTTGATTCCTTCAAACTTGATGGAAGATTCCTGGACACCATGTCCAAAGTTCCCAATCAGAAGAGATACATCCGAAGGCTTCTCTCTACAAAAGAGAGGATACCAGGTTCTAACAAAATTCCACTGAATGAAGAATGCTCTGCATTACTCAGAAACTCTCTACCACCAAAGCTAGGAGATACGGGCCGATTCTTTTTCTCGTGTTCAATCTACCAATCTGGAATCATTCATACGCTAGCAGATTTAGGAGCAAGTATCAACCTAATCCCCTACTCTCCCTACAAGAGATTAGAGTTAGGAGACTTGTCACCAACTAAAATGACAATCCAACTTGCCGATCATACAATTCGATATCCTAAGGACATAGTTGAGAACGTCTTGGTGAAAGTCAAAAAATTCTTGTACCCTACGGATTTCGTAGTAATGGATATCAAGGAAGACCTACACACCCCAGTAGTGTTAGGATGACCTTTCATGAATACGGCTAGGACTGTCATTGATGTGTACAATAAAACCTTGATCTTACGATCACATGGGGAGAGCATTACCTTCAAAATTGACCGACCAACCGATCTTTCTGGACAGGCAGAGATGTTTGCTATTTCCACCAGACGGTTCACTTCCGATGATGAGTTTTCACCACCAGTCGATAATATCGAGATGGGTGTCGAATCACAGTCTGTAGATGACCCAGAAATGGAAGAAGAGGATCCCAGCGAAGAAATAAAGGAAGAGGAGGAATCTGAGGAGGAAGAGGAAATGAAAAACGTAAAAGAAACTGCGACAATACCCGCTCCAAGCATTGAGCGTCATGAAGAAATAATGAGGCTTGAGACGGCAGATCACAGTTTAATCATTCGCTTCAAGAAGAAGATCGACAAGGCTGAGGTTAAGGATATAGAAATTGATCCTGCAAGTATCAAAGTAGAGAATCAGAATACTGAAGAAACCCATTCATCAGACGCATCCTCAGACGAATAAGATACCGATAATGACGAGGAAGAGCATCATAAAGACATTCTGAATAACTCACACTCTTCAACCGAACCAGATCAAGGGGAGCCGGACTCTTCCTCGGATCAAATTCCGATTATATCCACACATGCAGACATGATAACCTTCATCAACGATACTGATGAATTTGAAGACATCCTCGAAGCCATCAGAAAATCAACCATTGATTTTTCGCTACGCTTAACTGAACGAATCATGGCTATCAGAGAAGAACACCACCTCTATCTCCAAAGAGAAGACAATGATGTTGAAATCCTAGAAGAACGCATTCAAGACTTTACCAATTCTCTTCACGATCATATCTATAACGAAGAAAGGCAACGAGAGCATAATTCAGTGGTTCGCACTATTCTCGAAACAAGATTTTGTCGAGATCAGAAGATCATTTACTCTAAGGTTTATAACGCCTTAGCCGAATCTGCACTTCCGTTCTCCTGAAACCAACGAGCACTACTGACTCTCATACGGAAGCATATGGATCTTTCCACCGGCCGCCCGACTTATCATTCTGACTTGCAAATGATCGAGGATATTCACAGTCTTTTCGCTCTTTTGGATAGAGATAATTTTAAAACCACACCAGACAGACTAGTGATTTACGTAACCATTGATCACCACGCTGATCTAATTATCAAAGAGTTGCAAGACGCTGTTACAGAGGAACCAAGGCAAAACAATCCGTTATCTCATCTTGAACCAGATCGAGTCAACATTGCTACCTATGTTACGAAGCAGCTATCACGTATCTTCCACGAATCCACAGATCCTAGTTTCACATTTTGTAACACCGGCCATTTTTTTTTATATATATATATATACAGCGGAAGACTTCATTTACATAATTACCCTTATTCGATAACAACATGATTACCATAAATCCTTAGTTAATTACTTTATTACAAACCACAGGTGTTACGTTATTACAAAACATTATTTAAACAAAAGTCCACATCAGAGTTGGTTGTCAAACATGTCATCTGCTGTATCACCCATCCCGACTAGCAGTACCTAAACCTGCAAGGGGGAAAACATGTGGGGGATTAGCGCACCGCTAAGTGAATGGAATCTATCTAACAGATATAGCTTAAGTCACACACAAGCTATATACATCAACAATACCTGCTAACTACCAACTAGCATACAAAAGACAATACGAGGATCGGCGGCTTGTACGAGCACACGACTCCCAGCTGATCGGGCCTGAGTCTACCGATAGTCCCTGCTACTCAATTAACAGTATAGTTATCCAGATGCAGGGGGTGCATCGTTCACACTATACTCCACAATCAGTAGCCTATGGACCCAACCTCCCCTAGGCACGGTTGACCTCATACGGACTCTAACCTCTCCTAGGCACGGTCTCGAGTCCCCAGTCTCCCTAGGCCCGACTGGTGCCATTCACACAGTGTACACATAATTCACATACAACATCAGGCAAACGATATTATTCTATCATGGCAATTCCTACACTATGCATGGTAAAAGAGTCAACCACAGTAGCATGATATGCTACTTAAACTCTATCCGTAGATAGACCCACTCACCAATTACCAGCAACTGCTCAGTTATTATTTCTGAGCTTCTTCCTTGTCCTTACCTCCCGAGAACAGCAAAAACCAAGTTAGAATAGTGTTCCCATCAAGATTAGACACACTGACAGCGAATTATAGCAAATTAGTAAAAATTTGCGTCCGCTAAAATTTTCATGCTTAACACTTGTGCACTTTCAAAATTTACATCCTGAACACCAAAATACAAACGGGCAGCATAACGGCTAGAATTCCACACTTAGTAAGAATTTCACTGCCTAAGACCATCGGTCGATGGTCCCATCCATCGGCCGATCGTCAACACACCATCGGTCGA
This sequence comes from Rutidosis leptorrhynchoides, assembly GCF_046630445.1. Lineage (NCBI taxonomy): Eukaryota > Viridiplantae > Streptophyta > Magnoliopsida > Asterales > Asteraceae > Rutidosis > Rutidosis leptorrhynchoides. Next base: position 278,827,957 of record NC_092340.1, on the reverse strand, counting down.
TGGTCTCCCCCAATCGGTCGATCGTCAAAATTACATCCGCTGGTCAGAAATCATACACCATCGGTCGATGGTCTCGTCCATCGGCCGATCGTCCTCACCATCGGTCGATGGTCAACGACCATCGGCCGAAGGTAGTTCATCAGCTGCAACAGCAGCAAAGTGACGGGTTTCAACCCAAAATCACCAAATCTCAACTTTGGACACGTTTTTGACCTCAAAACTGGTTACATCTTTTACACTAGACATTTAGAAACATAAACCCACAACTTTTATGCACAAACAACAACAAATTGAACCAATTTTACACAAAACCCCATTTTAACAAAAACTAACTTAAAAACCCATTTAATCATAGATTTGATCATGAAATCTTACAAACCTTACCTTGTTAGAATCACAATGACACAAGGAACGTTTTGACACCAAAATCAAGCTTCAATTCGAGATCAAATGATTTAGGGTTTGAGATGGTGAGGTTAGGTTTAGTGAGAGAGAGTGAAATGAAAAAAAACAGGAAACTTCAAGAAGGGAGCTGGTCACCAGCTCTTATTTGTGTTAAAACACAATACCCCATCACACACGGGTATTTACCAGTTATCTGATATCTTTCGCACAAGATTAGGTAATCCAAACGAGGTCCAAATAAAATAAACAAACCTGTTCTGGGACCCTTGTCACAAACTGGTCACAACAAAATTATAATAAAACACTAATAAAATAATTAAAATAAAAGCACTTAAGACTAAGCACAAACCCTAAGGGCAAAATAGTCCACTTACAACTAGCCCGGGTTTCGGTCTGTTACAAATCCACCCCCCTTAAGGAGATTCCGTCCTCGGAATCTGGTCTTGGTCAAACAAATGAGGGTAGCGGTTTCTCATCAACTCTTCCGTTTCCCACGTAAGATTAGAACCCAAACTGTGTTTCCACTCAATCAACACCATCGGTATCTCTTTATATCTCAACTTAGTCACCTTTCGGTCAACTACACGGACCGGCTCTTCCACCAATTTCTTATTCAAATCGACCCTTAAATCTTCTAAAGGAAGAAGTTGCGTTTCATCATCGACTTTACACTTACGAAGATAACACACGTTAAATGTATTATGAATACCGGCTAACTCTGGCGGAAGATCTAACACCACAGTCTGATCATTCAACACTTCGCTGATCAGAAATGGACCAATAAATCTCGGTGCTAACTTACCACGTTTACCGAATCTGATAACCCCTTTCCACGGCGAAACTTTCAGATACACTCGTTCACCCACATTAAAGGTTACCGGACGTCTACGCGGATCAGCATACATTTTCTGCCTATCTCTAGCGGCTTTCAACTTTTCTCTCGCAATTGCAACTTTTTCGGCTGTCATTTGAACAATTTCGGGACCTGCAAACTGCTTCTCCCCGGCTTCTAACCAACAAGTCGGAGTTCTGCAACGACGACCGTACAACATTTCATAGGGCGGCATTCCTATACTCGAATGATATGAATTATTATACGCGAATTCGACCAACGGTAAATGTGTATCCCACGAACCACCGTATTCTAACACACAAGCCCTTAACATATCCTCCAAAGTCTGTATCGTTCTTTCACTCTGACCATCTGTCTGAGGATGATAAGCTGTACTTAAATTCACACGTGTACCCAAATTTTGTTGAAGACTGTTCCAAAAATTAGACACAAATCTGGAATCTCTGTCTGAAACGATCGATAACGGCACACCATGTCGACTAACTATTTCTTTCACATACAAATCGGCTAACTCACTTAACGAAGCTGTCTCACGAGTAGCAAGAAAATGAGCACTTTTAGTTAGACGATCCACTATTACCCAAATCATATCATGTCGTTTCTGAGTTCGAGGTAATTTGGTCACAAAATCCATCGTTATATGTTCCCATTTCCACTCTGGAATCTGTAACTGACGTAGCGAACCATAAGGTTTCTGATGTTCTGCCTTCACTTGAGCACAAATATGGCACTTTTCGACATATCGAGCGATATCTGTTTTCATTGTCGGCCACCAATACACTGCTTTCAAATCATGATACATCTTATTACTACCCGGATGTACTGTCAATCTGGATTTGTGAGCTTCCGTCATGATTAAATCCCTCAAATCTCCAAGCTTAGGCACCCAAACACGATTGTTTAAGGTCTTTAGTCCACGTGAGTCATCAATTAAGTCCACTTTTCGTTTGGTCATTTGTTCAGGTTTAATATGTTCGTCATCTAAAGCACAGGCCTGAATGGTTTTTAAGCTGTTAATCAAATCTGAAGTTATATTCAAACTAAGAAATTTCACATTTTCACTTGACTTTTTACGACTTAGCGCATCTGCAACCACATTTGCCTTACCCGGATGGTATTTAATTTCACAGTCGTAATCTTTGATCAACTCTTGCCATCGTCCCTGACGCATATTCAATTCTTTCTGTGAGAAGATATATTGCAAACTCTTATGATCTGTACAAATAACACAATGAGTTCCATACAAATAATGTCTCCACAGTTTCAAAGCAAACACTACTGCAGCCATTTCAAGATCATGCACTGGATAATTCTTCTCATGAACTTTCAACTGTCGCGAGGCATAGGCGATTACTTTATCTCTTTGCATTAATACACAACCCAACCCGGCATAGGATGCATCACAGTATACCACGAAGTCGTCTGAACCTTCTGGTAAAGCTAACACTGGTGCCTGACACAGTAGCTGTTTCAAAATCTGAAAAGCCTTTTCCTGTTCATCAGTCCATCGAAAGGCTACATCTTTACGAGTCAACTTAGTCAACGGACCCGCTAATTTAGAAAAATCTTTGATAAACCTGCGATAATACCCAGCCAATCCCAGAAAACTCTTAATCTCAGTCGGAGTCTTCGGAGAATTCCAATTCATTACCGCTTCTATCTTTGTCGGATCAACTTTTATACCCTCGGTACAAATCACATGACCCAAAAACTGCACTTCACGTAACCAAAATTCACACTTTGAAAATTTTGCAAATAGTTGCTCACGTTTTAACAAGTTCAAAACCAACCTCAGATGTTCAGCATGTTCACTCTCTGTTTTCGAATACACCAATATGTCATCAATAAACACAATCACAAACTTATCTAAGAATGGACGACACACTCTATTCATTAGATCCATGAAGACTGCTGGCACATTCGTCAACCCAAAAGGCATGACAAGAAATTCATAATGACCATACCTTGTTCTGAACGCTGTTTTCGGTATATCTGATTCAGCAACACGAACCTGATGATATCCGGATCGTAAGTCTATCTTAGAAAAGAATGAAGCACCCTATAACTGATCGAACAAATCATCTATTCGAGGTAACGGATACTTATTCTTCACAGTTCTTTTGTTCAATTCACGATAATCAATACACATACGCATTGACCCATCTTTCTTTTTAACAAACAATACTGGAGCGACCCACGGTGAAGAACTCGGTCGGATAAACCCACGATCTAATAGTTCTTGAATCTGTGACATCATTTCACGGATTTCAGACGGCGCTAATCGGTATGGAGCTTTTGCAACTGGAGTTGTTCCAGGAACCAATTCAATCTTATATTCAACTTCCCTTACCGGCGGCAGACCTGGTAACTCATTTGGGAACACATCGGGAAATTCTGATACTATCGGAATATCGGCCACTGTTTTCTTTTCTTTCTTCGCATCAATCACATATGCAAGAAATGATTCACAACCCTTTTCCATCGACTTTTTCGCTTTCATCATGGTTATCAACAGAAAATTATACCCTCCCCGCTCCCCTCGGGCCACAACACGGGTTCCATCGGTCGAACGAAAGGTAATCATTTTCCTATCACACTTAATATTAGCCCTAAGCGAGCTTAACCAATCCATTCCTAATACTACATCAAAGCTAGGAATAGGTAACACTAAACAAGTCACCGGGAAAGACTTCCCTTCGATCTCTATACAAACCCCAGTCACATAGGTTGTGACGGGTGTGGTCTTACCATCAGCTACTTCTACACTAACCGGCTTGGGTAACACAGTAGCTGGTAAATTCAACTTAGCATAGAAATCTAGGGACATAAAACACCTATTGGCACCACAATCAAACAATACACGAGCAGGTATTGAGTTGATTAGAAACATACCGGTGATCACTTCGTCAGTTGCCACAGCATTCTCAACTGACATCTGGAAAGCTCTAGCCTCTGCTGTTGGAGGGTTCTTCCTCTTCTGCCCACTTGAGGCAGTTGACCCTCCAGCTGATGCTTAACGCGCCCCTGACCCTGACCCTGCCCCGGAACTACCACTCTTCGACGGACAACTAATTGCACGATGCCCTGGTTTGTGACAACTCCAACATACACTATTCGGATACGGGCATGCTGAAGACTCATGCCCAACAACACCACACTTTAAGCATCTTCTTGTAGCCTCGGAACACTGACCACTGTGAGAAGATCGACACGTGTGACACCAATTCCCTTTACCTGATCCAGATCCAGAACTATTCTGACCACTTTTACCCTTCGATTTAAACCCACTAGACTTCTTGGATTTAGATCCTGATTGACCAGATACTTGCCCACCTTGTTGTAGCACATTACCAAACATTCTGTTTCTGGCGGCCTGAACATCACTTTCTACCATCTTAGCCATCACAACCGCTTGAGACAACGACGTAGCCGTTCTAACAAAAGTTCGGTACTCTGGCAAAATGATATTAACAAAATGTTGTATACGAGATGCTTCGTCTGGCACCCACTGTTGTACAAACCTTAGTTTATCCATATACTTCTCTACTACCTCGTCGATCGTCATTTGAGGTGTCATCTTCATTTCAAGAAACTCAGTCTTGATTCGGTTCATATCAAAAGGATTACAATACTGTTCACACACCTTCCCATGAAACTGCTCCCATGTGATCATACTCACTTGTTCTTTCAGTATACTGGAAATCAAGGAATCTCACCAAATCATAGCCCTACCTTTCAACATTCGACTTGCATATGTCACTTTCAGCTCGGGTTCACACTGGCATGCTTCAAATACCCTTTCAATTTCTCGCAACCAATTGAGAGTTACAGTCGGATCAGTACTTCCAGAGAACTCAGAGGGTTTGCAATCACGGAAGTTCTTATAAGTACACTTTTTGGGTGGTTGCATGTAAGGTTGTTGGAACATTTGCATTTGGTATGGATTCATCATCATGGGATTTTGGTAAGTAAAAGTGTTTTGTGGTGGCATATAATATTGGTTAGGTATTTGATTCTGAAACTGGTTCTGGTGCACATTAGGTATCGTTTGGGATTGCGCGGTTGGGAATCCAGGTGGCGTATCATCATTTCCAGAATGCCTTGCCAATTCAAGCTCATTAATTTTGTCCTCAGCCTCTTTTAGCTTACTTTCTAATTGAAGGATGTAACTACTCTGATCATCATCAGACTCAACACCCTCTTCTGGTGCTCTGAATGTTCCGGGGTTAGATGGGCCAGTTGCGTTTCTATCAGCCATACCTGTGCTACAAAACAGCTTACACAAAAGCTTAGTGGATAACAGTTAGTTCAATCACAACTAACACACGTATATCCTATTTTCACTTAGCCCCCACTCCCACAGACATGTTTGACTTGCCTCAGGGTTTGGGAACAAAGTACGCTCACGTATTTGCTGCCAAACCATGCTCTGATACCAACTTGTAACACCGGCCATTTTTTTTTATATATATATATATACAGCGGAAGACTTCATTTACATAATTACCCTTATTCGATAACAACATGATTACCATAAATCCTTAGTTAATTACTTTATTACAAACCACAGGTGTTACGTTATTACAAAACATTATTTAAACAAAAGTCCACATCAGAGTTGGTTGTCAAACATGTCATCTGCTGTATCACCCATCCCGACTAGCAGTACCTAAACCTGCAAGGGGGAAAACATGTGGGGGATTAGCGCACCGCTAAGTGAATGGAATCTATCTAACAGATATAGCTTAAGTCACACACAAGCTATATACATCAACAATACCTGCTAACTACCAACTAGCATACAAAAGACAATACGAGGATCGGCGGCTTGTACGAGCACACGACTCCCAGCTGATCGGGCCTGAGTCTACCGATAGTCCCTGCTACTCAATTAACAGTATAGTTATCCAGATGCAGGGGGTGCATCGTTCACACTATACTCCACAATCAGTAGCCTATGAACCCAACCTCCCCTAGGCACGGTTGACCTCATACGGACTCTAACCTCTCCTAGGCACGGTCTCGAGTCCCCAGTCTCCCTAGGCCCGACTGGTGCCATTCACACAGTGTACACATAATTCACATACAACATCAGGCAAACGATATTATTCTATCATGGCAATTCCTACACTATGCATGGTAAAAGAGTCAACCACAGTAGCATGATATGCTACTTAAACTCTATCCGTAGATAGACCCACTCACCAATTACCAGCAACTGCTCAGTTATTATTTCTGAGCTTTTTCCTTGTCCTTACCTCCTGAGAACAGCAAAAACCAAGTTAGAATAGTGTTCCCATCAAGATTAGACACACTGACAGCGAATTATAGCAAATTAGTAAAAATTTGCGTCCGCTAAAATTTTCATGCTTAACACTTGTGCACTTTCAAAATTTACATCCTGAACACCAAAATACAAACGGGCAGCATAACGGCTAGAATTCCACACTTAGTAAGAATTTCACTGCCTAAGACCATCGGTCGATGGTCCCATTCATCGGCCGATCGTCAACACACCATCGGTCGATGGTCTCCCCCAATCGGTCGATCGTCAAAATTACATCCGCTGGTCAGAAATCATACACCATCGGTCGATGGTCTCGTCCATCGGCCGATCGTCCTCACCATCGGTCGATGGTCAACGACCATCGGCTGAAGGTAGTTCATCAGCTGCAACAGCAGCAAAGTGACGGGTTTCAACCCAAAATCACCAAATCTCAACTTTGGACACGTTTTTGACCTCAAAACTGGTTACATCTTTTACACTAGACATTTAGAAACATAAACCCACAACTTTTATGCACAAACAACAACAAATTGAACCAATTTTACACAAAACCCCATTTTAACAAAAACTAACTTAAAAACCCATTTAATCATAGATTTGATCATGAAATCTTACAAACCTTACCTTGTTAGAATCACAATGACACAAGGAACGTTTTGACACCAAAATCAAGCTTCAATTCGAGATCAAATGATTTAGGGTTTGAGATGGTGAGGTTAGGTTTAGTGAGAGAGAGTGAAATGAAAAAAAAAACAGGAAACTTCAAGAAGGGAGCTGGTCACCAGCTCTTATTTGTGTTAAAACACAATACCCCATCACACATGGGTATTTACCAGTTATCTGATATCTTTCGCACAAGATTAGGTAATCCAAACGAGGTCCAAATAAAATAAACAAACCTGTTCTGGGACCCTTGTCACAAACTGGTCACAACAAAATTATAATAAAACACTAATAAAATAATTAAAATAAAAGCACTTAAGACTAAGCACAAACCCTAAGGGCAAAATAGTCCACTTACAACTAGCCCGGGTTTCGGTCTGTTACACATTTAAAGCTGGATGTCGGGAGATATACTCAAAGACGGTGAAATTAATACTCGGATCAGGACTGTTGTTCACTTCTTTCCAACTTCGTCTCTTAACTAATCTGTGCAAAGCAACAGACTCTTACTGTGGAGATCACCGTTCCGAAGACTTCGAAATTCTAAAGATACAGTTTCTGACATTGTTTGAAGACCTCCGAAATGAGCATCCCATCAGAGAAATCATAAACACCAGCACTGCTTCTATGATTGACATTCATGGGTCAACCAGCAGAGCTGTAGATCATATTCTCATCGGACTTCAGGACTTATCAAGAGCCGAAACTGCGCACTACTTATCTTTCAGAAGATCTTCAAGAGAAGTACCAGATCTATTACCACTATTGGTCCGACACTTTCTCAGGATTTATCCACCAAGACTCACATTCCCTCGAGAAGACCAAGATCACAACCATCAGCGAGGAATGTTTGCTTTTTGAAGCAACACTACGGTCGAGCCAACGACCTTAAACAAAAGCGCTTCTCGGGAGGCAACCCGTGCAATAGAGTAGAGTAGAAGAATAAAGGAAGACAAATGAGCCGATAAAGAAGCAAGGAACCAGCCGCATCTACTAGGGGTATTTCTTTCTTTTCACTACTAGCTCAAGATTCAAACTATGCCACATCCTAGCTTATCACTAAGTGTGGGATAACACCTAAATAAAACACTAGACAAATACTCCCAAATCTTCAACTAAAACTCCTAGGTGTGGGATACTAGGAACATTGAGGATAATGTTCGTCTAAGTGTGGGATATTGGTATCTTTTTATGCTGAATTAGAATAACCCATTACGAAGATTCCAAGTCCTTAGGCCAAATTTCAAAATTTTTGCAAAAGAAACCCTTTTCGAAAGAGTATTTTTGAAAACCTAAAACGTTTGTCAATAAAAATTAAGGCTTAAGTGAGGTGGAATTCTTGTTAGATTGAAATCTCTAATAGAGCATTGCATGACTAAGGCATTATCGACCTAAATTGATTATGGTGAGGCACCCCGAATAAGACCAGCATTCATCCTTAATGCTTCATTATTTTCCGTTGAGAGTGCTGATGTCTGTGCTCAGAATCAGAACTTGCTTTAGATCTACATCTCCAAGCAGCGAAACGTGATCCGGCCGTAATCAAAATAGCTAGCCATTTGTCAAACATAAACCTTCCACACCTCCACTACTTCTAATCCACCACCACATCCACATCACCTTTACTATCTCTCGAAAAATCCAAAAAATGAGATTCCTTCCGAAAACCCGATGTTATAAACCTTTCAAGAATCATGGCAAAGGTGTTGAAAAAGTTTAACGGCAAAAAGTTTCTCGAGATGAAGTCTGCCAAAAAAAATAATAATTTATATTCTAAAAAAGGAGCAGAACTTAAATAAGCGAAATGCCGAAATAAACTCGACCGAAAATGCTTATCAAATGAAGAAAAGTTCAAAATGTGCTTCTCAAAATACTTCAGTACTCCTATCTATCCGAATAAAAGTCTGTATAAAGACTACATTACCCTTTTTCTCACCCCTCAAAAACAACTTCACTACCACTCCAAAATTCCTTTCCCAGCATTGACAAATGACCTATGAAGCTGAGATTACTACCGTTCTCGCATTAGCAGCAAGGATTTGAGTCTCTATCAAGCCTATGACGATAGGTGCAGCATGACTGGCTATGAATGAATTCATTTTATTAGATCCATAGGGAACCCTAAACACTTGGGTGATTTGAGTGACCCGTAAAAGCTAGCCTATGTCGTGTAACCTCCTCGCATGCTTGCAGAGATAATTTCAATCCTAACATAGATAACTCACCTTATCTTTTTGCTCTTATAATAAAAGCAAACCGCTTAGGCTATTAGAAAAGAAACACCGAAAAGATTCTTAAGAATGAGAGTTTGCTTGAGGACAAGCAAAGTCTAAGTGTGGGATATTTGATATCAGCTAAAAAGTTACGTTTTCACTCCGGTATTGAGGCCCAAAAACAAGAAAGATTCGAATTTTGTCGGAAAATACCCACTTCGTCAGTTAGAATTGAAGAACAAGTAATTACGAAGGCGGTGCAAAAAGGATCAAGAGAATCGGAGCTAAAATGAAGATTCTAGAGCAAAAATGGTGAAAGACAAGAAATCAAGTTACGATCCAGGGAATCAAAGCTGACCAGCATCAAAAACAGGCCACTATACAGCCTGCTAGTATGGGGTATGGCCTGCCACACAGCCCAGCAAACTCCCTCAGGAAACGGGCTGCCAGCCATACGGCCTGCCAAATACGGGCCACCATACGACCTGCCATACGGCCTGCCAGGCGGATTTTGGCAAATTTCTAGTCTATTTAAAGGGTCTTTGTCATTCATTATAATACACACTTCAATTCACTTCTTTCTCTCTCTTGTACAATATTAGTCATACTCTCAAGGCCTTCGACTCCGTGCGGGAAACCTAGTACCCGGAGAAGAATGCTGAAGATTGTATTAGGAGCGGTCTGGAGTCTTGAAGTTGTCACTTTTGTATTCGGAACTCGTTTAATCTACTGGTACTTCTATCCTTTATTTTATATAATGTTTTATGATATTTTTGCCATGATTAGTAGTTATCTTTAGTGTATGCTATGATGTAAGCAGTTATAATGCCGAAATAATATTATTGTATGTGTATGCTGTAGAAATGCTTTCCGATTATGTTTTAAACTCAATCGCTTTTCCAACTAATAGAACGTAGTTATAGGCTCTGTTATTGGGAAGTCACGAACCCCGATTCAGAGTACACTATCTGTGTCACCCCTTGGTAAGAGAAGTCTATCAGATACAACGTAAGATCGACTAAGGCACACCGGTTGTAGTAAGTCTATCAAGCTTTGGATTCCGACTGAGGACTCTTTCGTAGTGAAACATCTGACTAGACTCTTAGTACATTGTCGGTCCTAGACCATGCTAGTGTAGTCACCAAGCATATAAACTTCGTACATATACGCTGAAGCACGGCGGTTGTTGTAAGCTGTACCTCTGCTAAGTAAGGCCTTGGAATACAGTTAGTGTTGACCAGTACACTGCACCATAATGCGGTCTCAAGCATTGCACCCCGCTTGAGGGATTCTTAGTTAATTAAGGAACTGTTTGTTTAGACACATAAAGGATTGGACTGTTAGGATAACCGAACGTGTTCATGGAAGTTAGCTTGACTTGGCCATGGTGTTCTTTACGGTTGAACTCTTTTTAAGGGCCTAACTATCTTTTACCAATCATTAACGAAAGCATTGAAACACGTCACGTCTCTCGAATATGGTAAACCATGTATTCTATTACGCTTAAGAAAGTTTAGACCATTTTAGAATGTTAATACGTCACCCAACCGAGTCGCTCAATTGGATGAGCCGTCTGAACGTGTATGCCTGTAGTCAGACTGCACGGGTGTCGGGGGTAAGGGACGTTGCTGTCTATTCAGAATCTTCAAGCCTAACGCAGTACCCAGTGACATGTCTTATGACAGGGGCGTTTATGACCAGTGTAATGAATACAAGGTCTCTTCCTATTCATGAGCCAGCATTCCATAATCTCAACAAAATAACTGATGAAGTCATAGTATGCACTCACTTTAACCTTATCTGAATTACGAATTTTATCGCATTTACTTTATCTGTCTTATTAAATTAGAAAATCCCAAAATAAGTATTCACTACTCCCTAACTATCTTAGGCTTAAATATAGGTTCGATTCTGCTGATATCTCAAAAATATGACTCTAAGACATACTTCCCTTACTTATAAGGAGTAGTAAGATTTAGGCCCCGCTAAATACAAATTTAAAACACCGCGCAAATAAAAACCGTCCGTTTCGGCCATATCAATTCTTGTTGGGCCGCTACTGTTTCTTGTAAATTTTGGCTCCGTTCAGTCTCGTTTCTCATGAAGTCTAAAATTACATCTTCTAAATTCGACTGACTCCCCTCTCCTTGTTGAATTTGAAAGTGTTATTGAGATGAATCCCAGGATGAGTTACCATCTTCATAATAATCCCATGGTTGGTCCATAGGGGCATAATGATACATAAGACTATCATCACACTCCTCGGGCATATAGTAACCTCCATAAGTCTCACAAACACCTCTTGGTTCAATCTTAGCTTCCCAAGAACCCATATACCAATCATCATTCATACTCATGAAAACCGATGATTCACCCGATTGTTGGACATCATACATGGCTTCCGAAATCAGATAATAATACGCAGCCATATTATACCGGTAACCTAGCTACAATCACAACATAAAAGAAAAACAAAACAAACAAAAACAAAAATAAAGCAGGTAACTTTCGTGAAAATAACTTCCCACGAAAGGATCGAATAACTAAAAGTCTGTTAAAATCTTTTAAACAAAACCGCTCCCCGACAGCGGCGCCAAAAAGTTGATGTGTTAAGACGTAACCTTTAAAATGTAGACAATATGCTTAATAATTAACACATAATACAGGCAACTAAAACCCGATCATGTAGTAACTAGCAACTAAATTGACCAGTTCGATCCACAGGGAGAAGTTTGTTTTAAGGACTTTAAACGATTAATTATTCTAAAGAGGGAGTATTAATTGTAGAATTGTTAAGTAACAAACGGAAAATAAAATGAGATAAATAACAAGGATGAGAAGGCGGTGTTTACTTCAATGCTTGATAAATGATAGGGATTGCTCTTTTATAATTAAACCCGTTACTTTGTAGTTACAAGTAAATGGTTCATATCAATATCACAATATCTATAAACCGAGAACTATAAACTTAGTAAATTCACATAAACCTTGTCATTAGTTCTTCTTTACCTATATTTAATCAATAAGACTCTTCCTTGGTTAAATTCACATAAAACCTAGTTTATTAAGATCACTCTAAATAAACTTCACTATTGTGAAATCTTGTTACCATTCAATTACCATCCTACACTCACATGTAGATGTCTAAATCACTAAGTGTTGAAGTACAAGCCATGAACATTGATAAACTCACATAAACCAATTCATAACTTGTATAATTGAACTAGAGTAAATGGATACTTACAACAATAGATCTATGGAAGAACATAATTGATTTAGATTGATTAGATTAATTAGACCCAACCCGGTTAAACTCACGTAAAACCTAAATTACAACAATCACTTGATGTAAATTCATGACTATGTAGTTTTAGTACTTATTCGATTACCGATCTAAACATATAGCAAAGTCGTCAATTAAGTATATGTTTACCCATCTAGATTACTAAAAGTATTGAAGCATAGATTGTGTTCCTAGTGTCACATGTAGTTAACAATCTATGTAATTGAAGGAAAGTACCAAACTAGCATAACTATGGTTCTTTTGGTTGGATATGGTAATTTAATCAATCAAACATCATAGTAACTTAAATAACATTAAAAGATAGAACAATCCCAAACCATAAATCTTACATTAAAGTAAACACACAAGGCTTTAGCCAATCATAATAATGAAGGTTACAACGATACAATCAAAACAATAGGAATTCATAACCTTATCACTAAAATAAATGAAACCGAGAGTACCTATCGTAGCGTATGATCCCTTCTTCAATCTTGATGCTCAAAAGGGTCAAGAACCCTTTAGAATGGCTGGGGGAAACCCCCTTCTCGGACTAGAACTGGTCTATATTGTGGTGTATCAAATGTGTAACCAAAGCTCTTCTTAAATAGGCTCAAAAGTTAGGTAAAATGTCCAGAAATGCATCAGATGCGCCGCATATAGAAGGGATGCGTCGCATCTCTTTACTTTTAGTGGATTCCAACTCGTTTTAACACCCAAAACTGTCAGCAGGCCTTTAGATGCGCCGCATCTGGATGAGATGCGCCGCATCTGGCTTTGTTGATGTCTGATGCTCCGCATATGAAACTTTTGGGACTTTTTTGGCCTCAGATGCGCCGCATCCAAAGCAGATGTGCCACATATAGTACTTTTTATTGGTAATTTTCCAACATGATGTTGTAGAGCTCTGATTTACGGACGTCTGGGCTCCGGATTCACCCTTTTTCGAGTTCGTATGATCGAGTTATGGCCAAAACGGTGCAGGTGCGCAGAATCTTTTAAAATCAGCAATATTTTCCATAAATCTTCGCTTCAACACTCGCAACGGATTATACATGCATTTTAACTTATTAAAATACACAAGTACAACAATTACATACAAAATGATACAAAATCGGATCGAAATAACGACAACAAATATGTATAATTTTGGCGTTATCAACTTTCGCCCTTTATAATTATGACCGACGGACAATTATGGACAAAACCAGATGGACATATCGAATAATCCAGGACAAAGGACAATTAACCCTTGGTAATAAATTAAAATCAGCACGTCAAATATCATGATTACGGAAGTTTAAATAAGCATAATTCCTTTATTTTATATCTCATCGTACTTTTATTTATTGTCATTTTATTTATCGTACTTTAAATTATCGCAATTTTATTTTTACGTTTTACTTGTATTTTTATTTTATCACATTTTTATTTATCGTCATTTACTTTACGCTTTAAATTAAGTTATATTTATATTTTGCTTTAGGACTTAAAATCGACAAACCGGTCATTAAATGGTAAAAACCCCCTTTTATAATAATAATACTACTTTATATATATATATATATATATATATATATATATATATATATATATATATATATATATATATATATATATATATATATACACACACACACAAATATAGTTAATAAAAATATAGCGTTAAACTCAGCCAGCTCCCTGTGGAACGAACCGGACTTACTAAAAACTACACTACTCTACGATTAGGTACACTGCCTATAAGTGTTGTAGCAAGGTTTAGGTATATCCCATTCAATAAATAAATAAATAACTTGTGTAAAATTGTATCGTATTTAATAGTATTTCGTAATAAAAATAATAGTATTTCGTACCCCTTTGCTTTAACATCAAGGGTTTTTAAAGAGGTGAAGGTTAGGTATGGGAGTGAAGAAGTGAAATTTCTGGAAACATAACAAAATGAGCAGGTCAAGGCTTATATATTTGTGTTAAACACAATACCCCATCACACACGGTATTTACCAGTTATTTAATATCTTTCGCACAAGATTAAGTAACCCAAATGAGGTCCAAATAAAATAAACAAACCTGTTCTGGGACCCTTGTCACAAACTGGTTACAACACAAATATAATAAAACACTAATAAAATAATTAAAATAAAAGCACTTAAGACTAAGCACAACCCTAAGGGCAAAAATAGACAACTTACAACTAGCCTGGGTTTCATTCTGTTACAATCATCCTCTATTTCAAATCCTCCCACGAAGTCTCAAAAGCCTGATCCATACCTACAGACTTTGCATAAGTATTCCACCAAGTTAAAGCGCCATCAGATAGGTTACAAGACGCAAACTTTGTCCTATCAGCATCTCTACAACCGCTGATACGGAAAACAGACTCAAGCTTCTCGAACCAACGAGTCCGGCCGATTGGGCCTTCAGTACCAGTGAATGTGTGCGGCTCGCAGCTCGTGAAAGCCTTATACGTGCACCCACCTTGATTGGTGTTGATGTTGACATTGAAGGGTTGTTGATCTTCGGAGTTGGTAGTGTTGGTGGCATCCTGGTTGTTCTGGTTCCTTTGGTTGTTGTTGGTTCCATTCCGGAGTTCAGCTACAGCCTCGGTTAAACCTTCATTGATCCATCGACGGACATCGGCTTGGGTAACACTCTTGGGCGGCATTATCTTTCTAGTCAAGATAACACACCAGATTAGCGTCAACGAAATCAGTACGTAAAAATATACTAGCAACGGGTAATGATGCATAATAGATAATATTAAATCATAAAGATTCTAGTAGTGCGAATAGAAAGTAGTAGTGGTACATAGTGCTTAGTAGTAACAATAGCATTGACAGTGTACAGTAGTGGTATTAACACTAAGTAGCAATAGCAATAGTAACAACAAACAATTCACAGCAGTAAATAATAACTTATCATGCCTCACTAGCTAATAGCAAACCAAACACTTTAAGTAGCAAAATTCCTCATTCATTAATCATGCATAATCAAAGAAAGTAAAATATCCCTCATGTCATAAGTAAAAACCATAAAATCAAACCACATCTAGCAATGTATGTGCGAGTATCAAGTAATAAGAAATAATAATAAGATAGTTTCTAATAACGTGGAACAAGTCCAAGTAAGCAACTCTATTTCGGTTTTTGCAGTTCCTTCAACAGATACTCAACCATCCTTTCCAGGTTCTCGACTCTTGACCTAAGGTCATCTGGTTCGTTGTCATTAGCAGCAGCAGTGGAGGTGGTAGGTTTCGAAGCAGAGGTAGAAGCGTCATATGGGTGAAAACGATGGCACATCTGAAGTGATTGGCTGTCGTAGCGAAAACTCTTATAAAATGGGTTATTAGCTCAAGCAGGTCCTTTAGGTATCCTACGGTGGCCTCTCGGTCTGTAGGGGTTAACAAAGTCGGGATCAACAAAAGGTAATTGGGATCCAGTAGGTGAATCGGGTAAATTGGGTTCATATTCAGATTCGGGTCCTCCTCGGGATCCTCCTCCGGTTCCTCTTCCGGTTCTTCCTCTGGTTCCTCTTCCATCTCGGGTTCGAACTCAGTCTCGTCCACAAATTCAAGTATAGTGTTTCCTTGCGCTTGCACGGTTTCCTCAGATTTCGTGTCGAAGTCGGTAAGAATGATAGGATTAGAAGAAGTCATCTAGCACTCAAGAAAAACACAAAGTTAGTACACTTAGAAATCATGTCATTCAAGTAAGGTAACAAGTAGTGTAACTATGATTCATGTAACTTAACAAGCCTAGGGTTACAGTCCAGACTCAAAAGATGTTCTAAAATACGACACTCTAATGCAGCCTAGACTAGGTAACTAACCTGCTCTGATACCAAATGTAATACCCCGTCAGAATCCACTAATGGTGTATTAACTCTGGTCCCACAGTTTAGCTGTCACGCCCTTTATATGAGACATTTCCGGAAAAAATTCGCATTAAATAACAAAGTAAAGTCATTTATTAAAGAAATGAATATGAAAAACAGTTGACATAAATATCCAACTTAAGTAAACCCAAAACATTATTTGAAAACGACAGTTTTCAATGCGAATATATGTTCTTAAAATAGTCATGAAGAAAACATGCTGGACAACATCTAGTAATAGCAGCAAACAAGCAATCATGACAACCCTGCTAAGCGAAAGCAATACCTTTATGGACCTGAGATAAAAACATGCAAAATGTCAACGAAAAACTTAGAGTGAATCTACAAGTTTAGTAAAGCATTTCGTAAATTAGTCCACAAGATTTCTGAAAAAGATCGTAAAATTATACATAAGCATGAGCACTTGATTATAAAGCTTTAACCCTGCGGATAGCTAAAGCGCTACACGTCTTCCCTTTACCCTTTCTAAGCATACACCGATTCAGTGTACAAGTTACAACATAATAAGCACCTCGTACATTGAGGCGAGGTTCGTCAAACCTAACGGTACCGTCCCTATAAGTCGAGCTTACATAAAGTAATTAATATAATCAAGCTAAGGGATTTTTGATCCGAACTCATATGTATATCGTTTAAGTTACTTGTGCCTAATATGTAAAATATTTGTAAAAAGCATGTTATCTCATCCATGTAAAACGTAGTAGGGACTGTAGACTCACCTTAGCAAAAGCACTGAAATATCTCTTAGTAAAATCGTACAGTAGTCAAACAATCTCGAGCGAACAACGCAACCTAGTCAAATAGGACATCTTAAGAATACATATAGGTCACACTATGTCAACCCATAGTGTACACAAAGTCCTAGTGCTCAGACTGACTCAATAGGCAAGTAAAAGTCAACTGGTCCAAGCAAGTCAACCAAAGTCAACCAAAGTCAAACCAAAAGTCAACTCGGTCAAAGTGGTCAACTGAAGTCAAACATCTCAGTAGGTCATGAAATCATGGTCAACATGTCAAACCTAGGTCAAACAACATGTTACGGTTCATAGTTTAGCAATTTGCACATTCGCAGTTTATCGCATGTCCTTAAAATACACGCATCACATAAAGAAACGAGTATAACTCTTAGCACATAATTCAATAAAACTTGGAAAACTCTAGATCACAACTAGACTCAAATCGATTCCAAAAAGTCCGGCCAGGGCCTCATACGATGTCTACAAGTCAGGGTTCAGAAAAGGTCTAGTTACAGTTTACCAAATCAGTTTCAGCATGCGCATCAGTTTTAGAACATTTCTCATAAAATATTGAAAATAGATTTCAATGACCAGCCAATTGGAGAAGACTCAAAACACTCCAAAGTTTTAATAATAAAATAATCAAAGACATTCATTTAGCCAATTTGTACATAATAGCCAATCTTTACAGACCCTTCAGTTTTAGTCAACAAACAGACATATCATTTGGTCAAGCTTATAACTCATGAAAAATCACGTTTTCAGAAGTTAGCATGCAAATGATATACATCAAGGAACATATAAAATAACATATTATAGAAGATCAAAGTATAAATCAATTTCTACTTCACTCTAGGTCAATTCATTTAACTTTGAAAACAGATTCAGCACACTATAATGCACGAATCTTCGTTTTGACATACCGAGAGCATTACAAAAGCTTTTGACGCTAATCTTAAGTCTAACATGCATGATTTTTCACAAAGAATACAATAGAATATATTTCAAAAGCTAAATCTCAAAGTACATAACTCAGAAAATTCGGATTACAAGTAAAACCTAATCAAAACTTCGATCTAGCATATCTTGAGCATACGATAACGAAATCAAGCAATATCAAAGTCCAAACTTATTAATTTTTCGACGCCTATCCATATAAACAACATACAAGATCATTATATTAAAAAATTTGATCTGATCAATAGCAAACAAATTCGTGAATCATGCAAACGATAACAATCGAGCAATTTAACGATAAACGACAACTCTATACATCATCAATTGAGCACTAGACTTGATTACACTATGTAATTGATAAAAAAAAACTGATTTAGAAAAGTTAGGGTTTGCAAATATATCTTAGAATAACAAATTGCTAATACGTACGCGTAGAGAACGATGCAAGGAACAACGTTCGTTCATGGGGTTTCTTCTAATTTTAACTTTTGAAGGTGATGGTGGTGATGTGGTGATCGAAGAAAGCAAGGATGGGGAGAGGGAAACCGATCGGCCAAAAAGAAAAGAAAAATAAGGGTTTTAGGGATAAGCTTCTATTTATAGTCCAAGGTTAGGGCATAATTAAATCATTAAAGGTCCAATACTAGCAAGCAAGAGCCCAAAATAAAAACATAAAGGTACTAGGGGGTGGTCGACCGAATGTCCCTTTTATGGGGTATCGGGCTCGGTTTTCGTTAACTCTTGGTACGCGCGTGGTCCGTTTCGAGTGCCGTTAACCGTACCGGGTCTCCGGAACGTTAACTAGTCGTTGAAACAAAATCACCGGGTTTAATTTACTAAATAAATAATAAATTAAATAAGTTTTTCTTAAAGTCAATAATTATTAAAAATAATTATTTTATCGTTTTTTTGGGTTCCGTAAACTGAAAAGCTTTCTACGCGATTAACTTAATCGTATCGTTTTCTAGTTATTTCCTTATCCGAAACAAGTTCATAAATTAATATAACATATTAATTCAAGTAATCCAATAGGATCAAATATGCATTTAAATCTATTAAACACATAAAGTTCTACGTGAACACCGTCAAATATTTAACGGACAAGTAACGATAGTAACGGAAAAAGTCGGGTTGTTACAGTTGCGTTCTGTTCGTAAAATTATTTCGTGTTGAACGGTGATGACGGAAAAACCTAACTCGTTGCGAAGAAAAGGTAAATCCCGTCAAATAGTTAGGTGGGTTTTAATTATTGATTATCATATCAAATTGAAAAGTTACATTAAGTTACCCATTCACTACAACCTTTACCCTTAAAAAGTTACAATTTTTACCCGTCACTATAATTCATGTGACCCATTTGTTTCCTACTAAAAACGACATGCATCATAATATGAAACTACCAAAATTTTAGTGACAATTAACTTGTCTTACAACCTTTACCCTTAAAAAGTTGCAATTTTTACCCGTCACTATAATTCATGTGACCCATTTTTTCCCTACTAAAAACGACATGCATCATAATATGAAACTACCAAAATTTTAGTGACAATTAACGTGTAAGACAATAAATTCCGATAGATATATGAATTTATTATTTAACAGTAAAATCTAAATATAGATATTTGTAGTTACCATAGTTGAAGACTCCAATGTAGTTACATATTTCATTATGAAATTAAATCGTGTTAATATTATATGGGAATTTAGGTTTTTTGCGGTACGACAGTTTCCGTACTTTTTTGCTGTTTCTAAAACCGGTCTTTCCAATGCCAGATTTAAATTTCAATTATTTCTCTACAAAAATAGATATGATCAGCTTTTTTTTTACTGTTGGCTTTTACTGTTATTTATTCCATCTTCAAGATAATTCATCTTCAATAACACATCAAATTATCGTAAACAAACACAACTGCATTTCAAAAACATCAAATTGAGGTTTATAGACCAACAAAAAGTCAATTCAATTTAACTTCAAAAACACGTAAATTGTCTACATTACGTCCATTTATGGTTTATTTTATTTGGGGTGGCAGAATTACATTTCAAAATGGTTGGCAAACTGATAACACAACATTAAGAACGAGCTTTTCATTGTATAACAAGGTTAATTATATGACGTTAAACGAAATAGCTTACAATTATATATGTAAGGGTCAATCAAAGATCATATACGTTGAAAATGATCTTGCGGAATGTTTACACGGGTAATGTATACAAAACTGAACTTACCGGCGATAATACTTTAAAAACAATTTATTTATTTTTTTGCTCATAATGATCAAGATTATCTGGCTCAAATTGAAATTCAGTTTGAGCAAATCTTTCCAACACAATCATCAGGTTTTGTGAATCGGTTGCAAAATATTATTCAATCTTTGGATGGTGCTCCATCAACATCTCGCAGCCACTCGTACCTAGTTGATAAAGATGATATATTTGTTGAGGATGAAGAACAAGAAGAACTTGAAGATTCTGGTGACGGTATACGAAGAAATGTTTCAATGACTTTGAAAGAGAAGAGGAAGTGCAACAAAATCCTCATCCTCAAATGCCCCTATTTCAGGTTTTGAGTTTCTTAATGAAGTAGGGTCGACTAGGGGTGTTCATAATATCCGAGTCCGAATCCGTAATCCGATTAATCCGAAAATCCGATCCGAAAATATCCGAAAAATCGGATATCCGATTTTTCGGATTCGGGTTTCGGATAGCACTTTTCAAAAAATTCGGATATCCGATTATCCGAAATTAATACTTTCTTAATATTTATTTACATTATAATTCATATATATAACTTATAAAGGGTTGTATATGGACTAAAAGGAGTCTCTTTTGATTCTGGTGGATATGGATCTACGTAACGTAACTTTACCAATTTGATGCTCCAATGTCTGCATACTTCTTACATAATGTGCAGCAGCTATTTTACTAATTATCACGATTAAACTGAAGAGCCTATGAACATGTTATGGTATCCTTAATCTTTTATTATTTGTAATACCAAATCAATCGGTCATCAAGTACTTCAAATACTCAAAAGTTGACTGTATCTAATTGTAACCTTGTGAACAGTTATTGAGATTGTGAAGGTTTTTTCATTTGTGAAGTTTTTTATAGTGCTTTGTTTAGTCATACACCTAAAGCGTTCATCTGGCATACCATGCTTTTAACTTAATGATTTAGGATTAAAGATTGAAGAATTGAAGATTGAAGATCACTTTAAAATTAAAGTTCAGGTATTCGGATAATCCGATATCTGAATCCGAATTCGGATATCCGAAATCCGGATATCCGAAATTTCGGATTCGGATATCGGATGGCCAAATCAACTATCCGAAATTTCGGATATCCGAAATTCGGATATCCGGTTTTGAACACCCCTAGGGTCGACTAGTAATGCGGTTCAATGGGATGATGATGGGATGATGAGGAGGACGGAGAATCCCATAATGTATATTCGGTTGGTATCGTTTCAATACAATATCAGTTCGGTTTTTATATATACGGTTATTATATACAATGGTCCCCTGATGTAAGAAAAATGTTTAAAATCTCCACAGGCATTATTGTTTAAGCACTAGAGGAAGTGTATAATCGCACACATGGTTCAGTTAATTTGATTTGTTAATTGTAATACGTAACTCCTAAGTAAACTTTTGAACCAATTAATTAGAGAAGGAAAGATATATAGCACCAATCAAAATTAAAGTAATTACTAAATCAAAGTCTACATGATAGGAAACAGAATCTTTTAATGGGAATACCGTTGATTCATTTAATAAACAGAAGCTAATCAAACTCCTATTCGCATCTACAAAGAAATATCTCGAGAATTAAAACCCTACGAGTAAATCACGTAACAAGTATTTAGTTACGAAGATGAAGATGATTAATCCCGAGGCGACGTCGTCTAGCTAGGCATTCTCCACAACTGCAATAGCAAAGCACAAGTTCCCATCTTTACGAAACGACCATACTTGAACAATCGCGTATTTAACGAAAACATCCATGTACTCTTTTCGAAAATTGTTCCAATTGGTCTTTAGCACGTAACTCCGAGTCGAGTTCACTGGCCACATCTTCAACGTCATCTTTTTATCGTACATTTGCATTGTTGGCCCCATTACTTGTACACTAAACTGACCGTCCGCATCTAAGAGCTCTTTCTCATCCGCCTTTAAAAATTTAAACGTCTCAAGTTGATTACACGGCATGCTTAACCTGTTTTGGTTATCTTTTAGATCACTGTCATACAACATTTTCTGAATCACTAGTGTTAGCTCTGAACCGTTAATCTCATCACCCTCGATATACTGCTTTAATCGCTCGGTCACATTGTTCTTAATCACCGGTGAGTCTTTCAAATTCCTTTCCAACTCCTTTTGCAACATTCTTTTCATCTTCTTCAACTTCTTTTCTTCTTCGTCATTAATATTCGAACGTGGACGCTTTGGACGCTTGGCTGCCGATTTCTTTTTCTGTTTTAATTCCATAACTTTATTTGCTACTTTGATTTCATTCGGTATGTTTTCTTCATGAACTTTCTCGGGTAGCTCGATTTCAACACCAAACAACTTAAACTTTCTAGTTACTAATTTTTCATAATCGCCTCTGTCTTGTTTAAGGTAATCTTGTGTCATGGGCCTAAATATACAATAGATCATTAAGAACAATTTGATTAATAAATCAAGAATTATACAAAGAAAGATGGATTCTTTTTCATATCCAAATTAAATACTACTAACATTTAAAACTAAACAAATACGGAGTAACACAAATTAACATGAAAGCATGCGTAATACTGATAATTTATTTATTAATACTGATAACTAACATGAAAGTATGCATAATACTGATAATTTATATATTAAGTTAATACTCCGTAATATTTTCGGATGGAAGGATGAATTAATTAACTGCTGTCATATAATATTTACGCACATATACATATTTTTGAAAAACTTGGTTAACGAATATGTATATTTAGTTATAGCTGAAATTAAATAAACGTGCAAGAGTATGAAATAAATAAACAATAACCTAAATAACATACCTTTTATTGACATGGATATGATCATATGGTGTAGCCGATTGCATGCCTAAAGTAATAGCCATTGTAACTTTTGCGATTACAATGCAGATTCAGTAAGGTTCGAAGATGGCCGGATCGAAAGAAATTAAAAAGGGTTTAAGACTCGAGAATTTGGTCGTACACGTTTAATCAAACCAAGTAGCGTGGTTATATATAGGGAAGATTTTGTTACTTGCGTGACAAGTGTTCACGTGTATTTTTCGAAAACCAAAATTTAATAATTGTAATCTAATACAAATAGGATTTCGTTAATTATGGAAACTTACCATATATGATTGGTGTGGATATTTGTTATATGGAGTACTTTAAAAAAAATTCAAGCTCAAGATTATAAACATATTAATTAAATAAATAAAAATAAATATTATTGAGGTTCAGGAGTGTTAGACGCGCTTTTAAAAAATATTATTCCGTACGTATATGAAAAAAAATACTAGTTGGAAATATGTTAAATTAAAAGTAGTTCAGTTACTAAGGAAGTTTTTTACGAGACCTAGAAATAGGAAGTTTAATTTTTCACTTTAGCTTAGTTAGATGACATTTTATGAGACTTAGAGATAAAAAGTTTAATTTTTTTTAGACTAAAATTGTTAAAACAAAATATTAAACATCCAAACGATTCATCTACCGAAAATGTAAATAACTGTAGCATAATTTGACATCTATATTTCTACTTTTTTCTTTTCTGATTCAATTATTTTGCAAGTTTGATTACATAGGTTTACTCTACTTTTATTATTATTGTTATTGTTATTGTTATATTGTTATTAAATTTTGAATAATGACTACGATACAATTTCAATAACAACAACGCAATTTCGAATAGTGACTATTTAATTTCGAATAATGAATATGAAGTTTTAAGTCGGATAATTAGTTAAATATAATTTGCATAGCTATTATATCATTATTTGAATTTCCATAGCCATTTTTTGAAATTGAATATTCAGTATATAAAATTGCATATTGAAATTTCATTCTCATTATTTGAAATTGCATACACTATTTTAAAGTGCAGAAACAATTTTGAAATTAGTAACAAAAAAATTTGCGATCCGCAACGAATCGCAGAGCAACCTAAACTAGTTCTATATAATACTGGTTGAAGGACCCGTGAGTGCACGATTTGTTTAAAAAAATTATTTAAATGATATGTGCATAGTTACAATTATTATTAAAGAGATACGTGACTTAATTTAATAGAAACTGATGGTCTAAATAATTTTTAATTGAAAGTTAAAAGATAGATGAGAATATAATAAAGCACATAAGATCAAAGATAAAAACTTGAATATATATTTATTTTTAATTTAATAAAACTGTTACAGATGTTATGAATTCATCATTCTGATATCTAATTCTATATTAATACAAAAAGTTGAATATTAATGTTATTTAAACTTTGTTAAATCGAATATAATAAAGCTTTTAATCTATACCAACATAGATATGAATACTCTTTCTGAAGGATTAATTTCTTTATAGAAGATAAATATTATCTGCCTTTGGAATAAAACCATACTTTAACCGAATTTTTGATAAAGAATTGAAAATGTAACAACTGAGATGTTACAATTTAAAAACTCATGTGAAGTACAAACATGTACTCCCTCCGTCCCATCTTGATAGTCCAATATTCCTTTTAAGTTGTCACATATTAATAGTCCACTTTAATAAATAGATAAAAAATAATAATGTACATTTCTTTTATGCCTTTAACTTTTGCATATAAGACAAGAAATGATAAAACTTAAGGGGTAAAACTGTAAAATAATAAAAAGTACATATGACAGTCACTTTTTCTTAAACTATGTATTTTTTATTTGCAGACTATTAATATGGGAAAGAGGGAGTATCTTATGTTGAATACAATGACGAACTTGTTAGGTCCTCACTGAAAGCACGTGCTACCAGTGAAATACGCGGTATAGTGGAATTTGTTTTGGTTTTTTAACTAACTACACTAGTGGATAGTGCAAATTGAATTGAGTGACACAATAAGAATAAGCCATCTACTAATTTTTTTTGAGTTCTTAACCAGTGACATCGATGACTACCACAGATCCGTTACTTGCTGAATATAAAGTGAAAAAGATCGAATGAACAGAATCTCTCACTTGTAAAATTATGAAAATTTATATGTGATGCACAATAAACAATGAAGTATATAATGGAAAATAAGATTTAAGGAATGATTTAATTTCTCAAGGTTTTTTTGTTGTATTTAATTATTCCATTTTTATTTAAATTTAGTAAATTAGTTTATATATATATATATATATATATATATATATATATATATATATATATATATATATATATATATATATATATATATATATATATATATGTGTGTGTGTGTGTGTGTGTGTGTGTTGATTGTATTACCTAATTTAAATTGAGAATTAAAAAAATTACGATTAAACTCCTTTAAATTAGGTAGAAGTTACTTCTCTATTTTTTAAATTTTCCAAATTAAAATTTATAATTAAAGTTACTTCTCATGAAGTTAGCATTTTGATTTATTGTACTTGTACGTCCCAGATTAATTGTCCAGTATTTTGTTTCAGGCTGTCCCAAATTAATTCTCCACTTCCAAAAATGAAAACTAAATTTAATAAAGTTTACAATATTGTCACTAATAAATAAATTATATTACAAAAGTTAAAGGTCTTTCTAATTAATTTATTGAGAGTAAAACTGAAAAGTAAGAAAAAAGTACAGAAAACGTACAATGTGATAATGACATTTCTTAAACTGTGTATATTTTAACTGTGTGTTTTTTGACTGTGTATTTTTTGTCTAGGGATAATTAATATGAGACGGAGGGAGTATAAATTAGAGTCATAATCTCTAAGGGCATGATGAGCATGTCCTGTTAGACCAATTAGATTAGACCCAAGACGATTGTGAGTTTGGGTCCATTATGATTTAATTAGTTGTTATGGTATGTGTATTCTATAAATACAATTCAATAATTCAATAATGAATAATAAATCACGGATTTCTATTGTTAACGTGATATCGAGCCTAATCATCTAGGTTTTTTTTTCTCCCTTTCTTTTTTTTCTTCTTTTTTCAGCTTTTCTTGTTTCTCACCGCCGTGTTCAGCAATCGGCCGACATCTTCCACACTTCTAAAAACGTAAATAAAAAGTGCTATGTTGCCTTCTTTCATCATTATTCATTATTTATGTAGCGACCCCGACAAATCGTCAAGTGACGGCGTCGACTACGTATGGTCCCATTACATGGTTATAAGAATTTATAACAAAGTTTGACCGAAAATATGTCGCATTCATTTCATAAAAGGATGTTTCAATGTTTACAAAAGTAATTCCCAAGACAAGTACATAACAAAAGTTATAGTTCATATGAAACACGTGCGACATAGTTTAAAGTAGCCAAAAAGACGCTCCACGTATGCAAGTATACTCGACATCCAATGCAAGTATCAAAAAGTATGAGCGGAAGCATGTATCACCTAAGTTCAAGGACCTGAGAAAAACATAGAGAATCTGTCAACGAAAACGTTGGTGAAATCATAGGTTTAAATAAGTAAGTGAATGAAGGTAAGTCGAACCACAAGATTTGCAACATTAATAAAGTAGTAATACATTCTAAAAGTTAATATTCACGAGCACCCAATTATCAAGGCTTAACGTTTCCTTCCATTGAACCCCATCATAATAGTGTTAGAACATACACTGTTTCTCGAAAATATATTTCACCCGTAGACGGTAGCGAACCGTCCGAAGTGAGGGTTTGTCAAACCCATATGGCCATATAACATAAGTTCTCGCTTACACCCGTCAAGTGTAACTAATGATAATCGAATTGAGGATTTGTGTTCAAACTCGTATGTAGAATGTTTGTTTTCCTGTACTTGTGTTCACTTAGTTTAAAAGAACGTTTATGTTTTCTCATCCCAAAAGTAAGTTCAAAAAAAAAGTAAAAGTGGGACTATGATCTCACCTTGTATGCACGAACAAAAAGTACTTCGACAAGTAACGTGTGCAAAGAACAATGCTAGTCTTGACCTAAACAAATAGGTTGTATCAATAACGATCGTCACGAAGGGTCAAAGATGTTCAGTTAGTCCTATGGCTCAATACGACTCGATTAATAAAGCATGTGAATCAAATTGTCAAGTTTCATGCAAGATACAAGTAGTTGAGCATGTTAGAACGATTGTATAATCGTTTGGTTAAGGTTGACTAAAAGTCAAACTTGGTCAAAGTCAAAGTCAACGAGGTCGGGTCGGGTGTCCGACAATTTTCTCATGATGAGAAGTCATATACGAGCATAATAGTCAAGTTTCATGTTAATCGGAGTTACGGTTAAGCGGGAAACATTTTGGGAGCGTTTAAAGACAAGGAAGTTGGCCTGGGCCATTTGCGCGGTGCGCAATGGGTTGCGCGGCGCGCACCCATGTGCAATACCAGGTCAGAACTCGACCAAGGGAACCATTTATTTGGTTTTTCTGATTTGCGTGGTGCGCAGGTGCACGCGCGGCGCGCATAACCTGGGGAAGTGCTGATTGCAGAAAAAAAATAACTTAAGTAACGAACCAAAACTCATTTTAACATATTTCATGCACCGAAAACACTTAAAACGCATATCATATAACATGAGAAAGGTAATTTGACAAGGAGAATAACTAAACGCATTTACTCAATCAAAACCAAACAACTTATATCAAAATCTCCATTAATGCTCATCATTTATTACTCCAAGTTCATAAATGCCATATTATGATTCGGTAAATTAATGCACATGTGTAATACGCCGTTTTGAAGATAATCAAGCATACAACACAACTAGACACTTACAATTAACATTGCTAAGCATTTAATGCATCAAATATTCAATTTACTTTTATCAAACCCTAACCCAAAATCATAAAATCAACAATCTTGCTTATGAAACTAATCCATGTCAAACTACATACCAATTTGAAGCTAGTGATGTTAGGAACACAATTAAAACATGAATTTTCATCATCAAATAACATATGTACACCTAAAACTCAAGATTAAACAAGCATTCTTTCAATATGAGCTAGTTACACCAAAATAGCAAGAACAAGCATACAAAACACATAATCATACTAGACTTGAGCCATAGACACTAATTAACAACCTTTTAACTCAAAAACTCAAGAACACATAAAATTAGTGATTTTAGAAAGTTACCCAAATTTGATGAAATCGGTATGGAATCGAAGAGGAGATCACGAGGAGTTCAAATATGTAATTTGTTTTGCCCGAAGCTTGATCGATTGAATATGGATGATGAATTGCTTTTTGATGGAATTAAAGAAATGGTGGAAGTATTAGATGAAAAGGAAAATTAAATGGAGAAATGAGGTGGAAGAGGTTGACTAGTCAAGTGGCTAGTCACCACTTTGGTGTCTTGGCGAAACTAGTCCCTCAAGTTGCAATCGGGTGCGTTAAATTACCTAAAACAAGATAATTGAAACGCGTATTAACGGGAGATGTTATAAACATATAACGGAGTTTAAAATAGTTAAACGGAAAAGTTGACGGAAAAAGGCGGGATGTTACATTACCTACACCTTAAAAGAAATTTCGTCCCGAAATTTAGGTAGGCGTAGTAGTCGTTGTTTCTTCCTCAGAATCTGACGTTTCCGGAACCGGAAATAGATGAGGGTGTTTCTTTCGCATTTGATCTTCTCTTTCCCAAGTAAACTCGGGTCCCCTTTTGGCGTTCCAACGGACCTTGACAATCGGGATCCGGCTTTGTTTCAATTCCTTCTCGACGTAGTCCACAATTTCAACCGGTTCCTCCACAAAATGAAGTTTGTCATTAATAGTAAGTTCCTCGAGAGGAACGACGATATCGGGCTCGGCAAGACATTTCTTCAAGTTAGATACATGAAAAGTAGGATGGACGGAGCTTAGTTGAGGCGGAAGATCCAAACGATACGCAACGGTTCCAACACGTTCTAAGATTTCGAAAGGACCAACGTACCGCGGATTTAGTTTCCCACGTTTCCCAAAACGGATGACACCTTTCCAAGGTGCGACTTTTAACATGACGCGGTCACCGACTTGAAATTCGAGGTCTTTGCGTCTTTTGTCGGTATAGCATTTTTGACGACTCCGGGCCGTCCGAAGCCTATCTCGGATTTGAAGAATCTTCTCGGTGGTTTCGTGAATGAGGTCGGGCCCGGAAATTTGCACGTCACCCACTTCGGCCCAACAAAGAGGAGAGCGACATTTTCGGCCATATAATGCTTCAAAAGGTGCGGCCTTAATACTCGCGTGATAACTATTGTTATATGAGAACTCGGCGAGGGGTAAGTGCTTGTCCCAAGCTTTTCCAAAATCAACAACGCAAGCCCGTAACATATCCTCCAATGTTTGTATGGTACGTTCACTTTGCCCATCGGTTTGGGGATGATATGCGGTACTCATGTCTAAACGCGTCCCCAACGCTTCTTGTAACGTACGCCAAAATCTAGAGACGAAACGACCATCTCGGTCGGAGATAATCGATAAAGGTACACCGTTTCGGGCTACAATCTCCTTAACGTAAAGTCGTGAAAGTTTCTCCATTTTGTCGGTTTCTTTCATGGCAAGGAAGTGCGCGGATTTAGTGAGGCGGTCAACAATGACCCAAATAGTATCATAACCGCCCGACGTTTTCGGTAGTTTGGTGATAAAATCCATCGTGATCCTTTCCCACTTCCATTGTGGGATCTCGGGTTGTTGAAGTAACCCGGACGGTCTTTGGTGTTCAGCTTTGACTTTAGCGCAAGTCAAACATTTGGCAACGTATCTAGCAACTTCCTTTTTGATATTCGGCCACCAATATTGTTCTTTAAGGTCATGGTACATCTTATTGGCGCCGGGATGAATCGAGTATCGCGATTTGTGGGCTTCGTCTAGGATGAGGTTTCGTAAGTCGCCATATCTAGGCACCCAAATTCTTCCGGCGTAATATCGAAGTCCGTTCTCCTTAACTTCGAATCGAGAGACGAGGATGTTTAAAAGTTCACGTCCGATGTGGTTGTCTTTAAGAGCCTCCTCTTGGGCTACACGAATTTGGCTATTAAGGTTGGAGTGAATGGTGATGTTTAAAGCTCGGACACGAAGAGGCACCGCTCTTTCTTTTCGACTTAAGGCATCGGCCACTACATTTGCCTTCCCGGGGTGGTAACGAAGCTCGCAATTATAATCGTTCAAGGTCTCAATCCACCTTCGTTGTCTCATGTTTAGTTGCTTTTGATCGAAGATATGTTGGAGACTTTTGTGATCGGTAAAGATGGTACTTTTGGTACCAAGAAGATGGTGTCTCCATAACTTAAGTGCAAAGATGACGGCACCGAGTTCAAGATCATGTGTCATGTAGTTTCGTTCGTGAACCTTGAGTTGTCGAGAGGCATAAGCAATGACTTTCTTTCGTTGCATTAGCACACACCCATAACCGTTTTTCGAGGCATCGCAATATACAACAAATCATCATTGCCTTCGGGAAGTGACAAGATAGGAGCGGTGGTTAGCTTAGTTTTCAAGATTTGGAATGCGGTTTCTTGTTCGGATGTCCAAACGAATTTTCGTTCCTTGTGAGTTAACGCGGTTAAAGGACGAGCGATTAAGGAGAAGTCCTTGATGAATTTACGGTAGTATCCGGCAAGACCCAAGAATTGACGAATTTGAGTAGGAGTAGTAGGAGCCTCCCATTTACTAATGGCTTCGATCTTTGCGGGATCGACTTTAATGCCTTGATCACTTACGACGTGACCGAGGAATTGAACTTCCTTCAACCAAAATTCACACTTGGAGAACTTGGCATAGAGTTGTTCTTTTCTCAAGAGTTCAAGCACGAGTCGGAGATGTTCTTTGTGTTCCTCTTCGCTTTTAGAATAGACCAAAATATCGTCAATGAACACGATAACGAATTTGTCGAGGTATGGTTTGCACACGCGGTTCATGAGATCCATGAACACCGCCGGAGCGTTAGTGAGACCAAAAGGCATGACAAGGAATTCGTAACTACCGTAACGAGTCCGAAAAGCGGTTTTGGAGACATCTTCCCCCTTAACCCTTAGTTGATGATAACCCGAACGGAGATCGATTTTTGAATATACACAAGACCCTTGTAGTTGATCAAAGAGGTCATCGATGCGAGGAAGAGGATATCAGTTTTTAACCATCAATTTGTTTAGTTCACGATAATCAATGCACATTCGTAGGGATCCGTCTTTCTTCTTAACGAACAAAATCGGAGCGCCCCATGGTGAATGGCTAGGTTGAATGAAACCACGGTCAAGTAACTCTTGGATTTGACTTTGCAATTCTTGCAATTCGGATGGAGCGAGTCTATACGGTGCACGCGCTACGGGTGCGGCTCCTGGAATAAGATCGATTTGAAATTCAACCGGTCGATGAGGTGGAAGACCCGGTAATTCGTCGGGAAATACATCGGAATAGTCACTAACAATTGGCACATCATCGATGCGCTTTTCATCGGCCTCGACTTTCTTAACGTGAGCAAGAATCGCAAAACAACCCTTGCGAAGTAGCTTTCGAACTTTAAGGCACGAAACGAGATTGAGTCCGGTGCAATTTTTGTCGCCATAGACAATCAATGGTTCACCATTCTCGATAGGAATTCGGATTGCGTGATGATAATGCTAAAAACGAACATATATTTCATAGCATTATTCCTCAAGAAAGACAAGCTTTTAGTTGCAATTGTTCTATTTACAAGTGATATTCGTTTAAATAATAAAAGGTGAAGACAAAAGACAGATTCGACGATTTGAAGACGCAAACGACCAAAAAGCTCAAAAGAACAAAAGACAATCAAAAAGGTTCCAATTATTGATAAGAAACGTCTCGAAATCACAAGAGTACAAGATTCAAAACGCAAAGTACAAGATATTAAATTGTACGCGAGGACGTTCGAAAATCCGGAACCGGGACCAGAGTCAACTCTTAACGCTCGACGCAACGGACTAAAAATTACAAGTTAACTATATATATAAATATAATATAATATATAATTAATTATATTAATTATATATATATTATATATATATATTTAAAACCGTCGGCAGCAGGAAACTCCAAGGGTATAAACTGTAAATACCTCTCCGCGACTCGCGGAGTTTTAAGGGTATTTGGCCGCGAGTCGCGGAGCCCCAAAAATCAAGTCTGGCTATAAATCAACCCGAATTCTGATCAAAATCAATCATCATTTTTTTCTTCTCTTCATACGAAGTAATATATATTTATATTTATAATTTATATTTTAATTTTAATTATAATTCTAATAATAAGGGTATGTTAGCGAATGTTGTAAGGGTGTAAGTCGAAATTCTGTCCGTGTAACGCTACGCTATTTTTAATCATTGTAAGTTATGTTCAACCTTTTTATATTAATGTCTCGTAGCTAAGTTATTATTATGCTTGTTTAAAACGAAGTAATCATGATGTTGGGCTAATTACTAAAATTGGGTAATTGGGCTTTGTACCATAATTGGGGTTTGGACAAAAGAACGACACTTGTGGAAACTAGACTATGGGCTATTAATGGGCTTTATATTTGTTTAACTAAATGAAAGTTTGCTAATGTTAATATAAAGATTTACAATTGGGCGTCCCTATAAATTACCATATACACTCGATCGGACACGATGGGTAGGGTATTTATATGTACGAATAATCGTTCATTTAACCGGACACGGGAATGGATTAATAGCCACTAGAATAATTAAAACAGGGGTGAAATTACATTCAAGGGTAATTGGTGTAATTGTTAACAAAGTAGTAAAACCTTGGTTTACACGCAGTCGATAACCTGGTGTATTCATTAAACAAAGTATTAAAACCTTGTTACAATTCGAATCCCCAATTAGTTGGAATATTTATCTTCGGGTATAATAATAATTTGACAAGGACACTTGCAATTTATATTTATGACTGATGGACTGTTATGGACAAAAACCAGACGAACATATTGAATAATCCAGGACAAAGGACAATTAACCCAAGGGCATAAAACTAAAATCAACACGTCAAACATCATGATTACGGAAGTTTAAATAAGCATAATTCTTTTATTTCATATTTAATTTCCTTTATTTTATATTTAATTGCACTTCTAATTATCGCACTTTTATTTATTGTTATTTTATTTAATCGCACTTTTAATTATCGTACTTTTAATTATCGCAATTTAATTTTATCGCATTTTTATTATTCGCAATTTCATTATCGTTATTTACTTTACGCTTTAATTTAAAGTCTTGTATTTATTTTATATTTTACATTAGGTTTTAACTGCGACTAAAGTTTTAAAATCGACAAACCGGTCATTAAACGGTAAAAACCCCCCTTTATAATAATAATATTACTTATATATATATTTGTATTTTTATAAAAGTAAACTAATATAGCGTTGAGCTTTGTTTAAAGATTTCCCTGTGGAACGAACCGGACTTACTAAAAACTACACTACTGTACGATTAGGTACACTGCCTATAAGTGTTGTAGCAAGGTTTAAGTATATCCATTCTATAAATAAATAAATATCTTGTGTAAAATTGTATCGTATTTAATAGTATTTTTCTAGTAAAATAATAACTATTTTATATACACCCCGCTGCACATCAAGTATTTTTGGCGCCGCTGCCGGGGACTTATCTTAAAAACCGGAAGCGCAACGCTAATATATAAAAAAAAAAAAAAAAAATTTTAGTTACTTTTATTAAAAATTCGTTTTTGTAAAAATACGTTTTAATTATTCAAAAATATAAAAAAAGAAAACCAAAATATAAGTATTTTTAGGATTTTGTTAAATATTTAAGTTTTATAAGTTTCTTTATTTTTATTTTAGTTTATAAAAATATAAGTTTTATTTTAAAATCTTTTAATTATAAAAAAAAAAAAACAGAAAACAGAAAATAATAAAAAAAAAAAAATAAAGAAAAACGCGTAAAAAGTAAGTCCTGTCAACTGAATTCCTGAACCCCGCGACTCGCGGGGTTTTCCTCTTTATTTGCCGCGACTCGCGGAGACCCTCTGACACACGGACAAAAACCCTAATCACGGGTTATTTTTAATTATTATTATTATTAAAACCTAAATATTATTATTATTATTATTAATTTTAGTTTTATTTTACTTTTTACTTTTTATTTATATATTTTAGTTAAATTAGTTTTATTAAATTGTAAAATTAGTAGTTTTATTAAATAAATAATATAAAAATAATATTTTTATAAAAATTGTACTTTTTATAACTTTTTGTATATTTTTATATTTTGTACCTTTTTAATCGTTGTAGCGTAATATTTGTATTTTTAGCTCATATTTAATTTTAAACTTAGTTTTTGCTATAGTTATTTTTACTCTTAGATTTTTAAGCTTTGCCGTAGAATTCCTTAAGTGCCTTTTCTTTAGACTAAGATATAGGTGCTTTAGAATTTTGCGACGCCTTTTTAAGTTTTAGTTTCTTTTTAAGTTATTTCCATTTGGGATTTAGTTTTTCCTGTAAGCTTTAATATTTTTAGAGACCTTTTACTATGTACCAATTATCATTCCAATTAGTAATTTCAATTTGCGATTATAATTTTAAGTTAGTTGTAGTAATAAGGTTAGGTTAGTTAAGTATTTTTAAGTTTTTTTTAAGTTTCTTTTATTTTTCCGTCACCTTTTATTTTTCAACCATTTTTTTTCTTTTTCGACCTTTTTCGACGCAATCTTTTTCTCTCTTATTTCTCGCTATTCTAGTTTTAGGACTTAGAATTTTTTTCTACTTCTTATCTAAATTTCTTAAAATTACGAAAATTTATTTTAAGTAGTTAAATTGATAGACATCAAAATTTTCTGGTTCGTAGTAATAGTTGGATTTGTACGTGGACCGGGTTATTGGAGCCAAACAGTCCTCAATTATATTGAGACCAAACGAATCCTGCCCCTCTGCTGCATCTTTTGGCTATTCGAAACGTGGGCAAAATCAGAAAAGTCTATTAATTGGATAACTTATTATAATTTTTCTTTCCTTTTTAAAAACTAATAGGATATTCAGTGAATGCACCGAGCAAGACGTTCATCACCTTTTGTACGTTCACCACCTGTAACTAGATCAAGACATCGTTTAACAAATATAACCGCCGTTGATTTTTCTTTAGAATCGTCATCCAGTCGACCAAGTACTTCAGTTCAAATTACCGATAATCCATTTTTTGAACCCAACCTCACAATTGAGAATCCAGAAAATATTCAGGAACGGTTCGTAGATCCTGAACCATTAAACTTTCCTCCGGAACCACCAATCATTCAAACAGAGATTGTTGAGGAACGAACTATTAAATCAGAATCATCTAGTGATACCGATTCAACAAATTCAATTATGGAGAATCTGGAACCTTTAAGTATGGAAGACCGAATGAGAGCTAAACGCACTGGCCAAGGTCACGCAATTACTCATCCAGACATTAATGCGCCAGATTATGAAATCAAAGGACAAATTCTACACATGGTGACTAATCAATGCCAATTTAGTGGTGCGCCGAAGGAAGATCCAAATGAACATCTACGTACCTTTAATAGGATCTGCACACTATTTAAAATCCGAGAAGTGGAGGATGAACAGATATATCTCATGTTATTTCCCTGGACTTTAAAGGGAGAAGCCAAAGATTGGTTGGAATCGTTACCTGAAGGGGCGATCGATACATGGGACGTTTTAATTGATAAATTTCTTAAACAATTCTTTCCTGCATCTAAAGCCGTAAGACTTCAAGCAGAAATTGTTACGTTCACACAAAAGCCAAATGAAACTCTATATGAGGCGTGGACAAGATATGGGAAGTTATTAAGAGGATGTCCGCAACATGGTTTAGACACCTGTCAAATAGTACAAATATTCTACCAAGGATGCGACATCACTACAAGAAAAGACATAGATATAGCAGCTGGTGGTTCTATTATGAAGAAAACCGAAACTGATGCTTACAAAATTATTGATAACACTGCTTCCCACTCACATGAGTGGCACCAAGAAAAAGATATCATTAGATCATCTAAAGCAGCTAGAGCCGATTCTAGCCATGACTTAGATTCCATTTCCGCAAAGATAGATGCTTTCGAGAGACGAATGGAAAAGATGACTAAGGATATTCATGCTATACGAATTAGTTGTGAGCAGTGTGGAGGACCACATTTGACAAAAGATTGTCTCAGTATTGAATTAACAATGGAACAAAGAGAGAATATTTCATACATAAACCAAAGGCCTGGAAATAATTATCAGAATAATTATCAACCGCCAAGACCGATTTACAATCAAAACCAGAATTATAACCGAAATATTCCATACAACAACCAACAAGGTCCTAGCAATCAACAAGTATCCAATAATACTTATAATCAGCAAAGACCTAATTTTCAAAACAAACCACCACAACAAACCGATGATAAAAAGCCGAATTTAGAAGATATGATGACGAAGCTAGTTGAAACTCAAACGCAGTTTTTCACATCTCAAAAACAAACCAATGAACAAAATGCTCAAGCATTTAGAAATCAACAAGCTTCTATTCAAAATCTAGAACAAGAAGTAAGTAACCTAGCAAGGTTAATAGGTGAAAGAAAACCGGGAAGTTTACCAAGCGATACAAATGCTAACCCCCGGAATGAAACAGCTAAAGCTATTACCACAAGAAGTGGTACAACACTTAAATCACCTGAAATACCTGTAACTTCTGATGAAACTATTCCTACTCCACAAGAACCACAACCTGATCAAGATAAGGAAAAAGAACCGGTAGTTGAAAAGGTTAATGAAGATAACACAGTTAAGGATAAACCTTATGTTAAACCATACCAACCACCACTTCCTTATCCGAGTAAAATGAAGAAGGAAAAACTTGAAGCCGAGCAATCCAAATTCTTGGATATGTTTAAACAGATAAATGTAAATCTTCCTTTCATTGATGTGATTTCAGGAATGCCAAGGTATGCTAAATTCTTGAAAGATCTAATCACGAATAGAAAGAAAATGGAAGAACTCTCGGCTGTTACTATGAATGCTAATTGTTCAGCAGTGCTGTTGAATAAGATACCAGAAAAACTATCTGATCCAGGAAGTTTCACAATTCCATGTTTTCTGGGTAGTCTTAGTTCAATAGAAGCATTGGCAGACTTAGGTGCTAGTATAAATCTAATGCCATATTCACTATACGCTAAACTAGACCTTGGAGAATTGAAACCAACCAGAATAAGCATACAACTAGCCGATAGATCAATAAAATATCCTAGAGGGATAATGGAGAACATGCTAGTTAAAGTTGGTACTTTAGTATTTCCAGTAGATTTTGTTGTTTTGGACATGGAAGAAGATTCTCAAGTTCCTCTCATATTAGGAAGACCATTTTTAAACACGGCTAAAGCAATGATAGACGTGTTCGGTAAGAAACTGACCCTAAGTATAGAGGATGAGAGTGTCACCTTTTCAGTTGATAGAGCAATGCAACAACCACAATCTGCAGATGATACATGTTATTATATTCAAACTATAGATGCACATGCAGAATTATTAGAAGAATTTCCAGAATTACAAGGAACAGGAGAATGTTCTTTAGGAGAAGGTAATGAAACAATTGATGAAGCTGAAATGATAGCTACACTTATAGCTAATGGATATGAACCAACAACAGAAGAAATTAAAATGCTAAAAGAAGAAGACAGATATCGATATAAATCATCGATAGAAGAACCTCCGAAATTAGAGTTAAAGCCACTTCCAAACCATTTGGAATACGCTTATTTACATGGTGAATCTGAATTACCTGTAATAATATCGTCTTCTCTTACTGAAAATGAGAAATCACAACTCATTTCTGTGTTGAAAGCTCATAAACCAGCCATTGCATGGAAGATTCATGATATTAAAGGAATAAGTCCTTCGTATTGCACACATAAAATCCTTATGGAAGAAGGTCATAAAACGTATGTGCAACGCCAACGAAGACTAAATCCTAATATGCAAGATGTAGTTAAGAAAGAGATTATTAAGCTGCTAGATGCAGGTTTGATATATCCAATTTCTGATAGTCCATGGGTAAGCCCAGTTCAATGCGTACCTAAGAAGGGTGGTATGACTGTCATTACAAATGAGAAAAATGAGCTTATTCCTACTAGGACTGTAACAGGATGGCGTGTATGTATTGATTATAGAAAATTAAATGACGCCACCAGAAAAGATCACTTTCCCTTACCTTTCATAGATCAAATGTTGGAAAGATTAGCCGGAAATAGTTACTATTGTTTTCTAGATGGATTTTCCGGATATTTTCAAATTCCAATAGCACCCGAAGACCAAGAGAAAACCACATTCACGTGCCCTTATGGTACTTTTGCTTACAAAAGAATGCCATTTGGACTTTGTAACGCCCCTGCAACCTTTCAAAGGTGTATGATGGCGATTTTTCACGACATGATAGAAGAATGCATGGAAGTATTCATGGATGACTTTTCAGTCTTCGGTGATACATTTAAATCATGTCTAGTTAATCTGGAACGAATGCTAATTAGATGCGAAAAATCAAATCTAGTACTTAATTGGGAGAAATGCCATTTCATGGTTAAAGAAGGCATCGTTCTTGGACATAAAATTTCAAAAGAAGGAATTGAAGTGGATAGAGCTAAAGTAGATGTAATTGCTAAACTTCCACATCCCACAAATGTTAGAGGAGTTAGGAGTTTTCTAGGGCATGCCGGTTTTTACCGACGTTTCATAAAAGATTTTTCAAAAATTGCCACTCCTATGAATAAACTCCTAGAAAAGGATGCGCCATTCATCTTTTCAGATGAATGTATCAAATCTTTTAATATTCTTAAAGAGAAACTCACTAATGCACCGATCATGATAACACCAAATTGGAATCTACCATTTGAATTAATGTGCGATGCAAGTGATTTTGCAATGGGAGCCGTTTTAGGACAAAGGATTGAAAAACGATTTCAACCTATATATTATGCTAGTAAGACGTTACAAGGAGCACAAACGAACTATACAACTACTGAAAAAGAACTCCTTGCTATTGTCTTTGCTTTTGACAAATTTCGATCATATCTCGTTCTAGCAAAAACGGTGGTCTATACCGACCATTCTGCTCTTAGATACCTATTTTCAAAACAAGATGCTAAACCAAGATTAATCCGTTGGATCTTACTCTTACAAGAGTTTGATATTGAAATCCGAGATAAAAAAGGAGCAGAAAATCTCGCCGCTGATCATCTTTCTCGTCTTGAAAAACCCGAATTAGAAGTTCTGAATGAATCGGCCATACAAGACAACTTTCCTGATGAATATCTATTGAAGATAGATTATAAAGAAATCCCATGGTTTGCAGACTATGCAAACTACTTAGTTTGTGGATTCCTTGAAAAAGGATTATCATACCAAAGACGAAAGAAATTCTTCAGTGATATAAAACACTATTTCTGGGAAGATCCACATCTGTTTAAAAGTTGTCCCGATGGAATAATACGCCGATGTGTATTTGGAGATGAAGCTAGTAAAATTTTAAACCATTGTCACACAGGACCAACAGGAGGGCATTATGGGCCTCAACTAACAGCAAGAAAAATTTATGAAGCTGGATTCTATTGGCCTAAAATTTACAAAGACGCACACCTTCTTTGCAAATCCTGTGATGCATGTCAAAGGGCCGGAAAAATAAGTCAACGTGATGAAATGCCACAAAATGTCATCCAAGTATGTGAAGTATTTGACATTTGGGGTATTGACTTTATGGGTCCATTTCCAAAATCTCATAATAATCTATATATACTCGTAGCCATTGATTATGTATCTAAATGGGCGGAAGCACAAGCTCTCCCAACTAACGATGCACGAGTTGTAGTCAACTTTTTAAAACGTCTTTTTGCAAGGTTTGGAACACCGAAAGCTTTAATAAGTGATCGGGGTACTCATTTCTGTAATAATCAACTTGAGAAAGTTCTTAAAAGATATGGAGTAACTCATAAAATCTCCACCGCATATCATCCACAAACAAGTGGACAAGTTGAAAATACAAACCGAGCTTTAAAACGTATTCTTGAGAAAACCGTAGGATCAAATCCAAAGGAATGGTCCATTAAATTGGAGGATGCACTCTGGGCTTTTAGAACAGCCTACAAAACTCCAATTGGAACCACACCTTTTAGACTTGTTTATGGAAAAGCATGTCATCTTCCAGTAGAAATTGAACACAAAGCATTTTGGGCTTTGAAGACATGTAATCTTGATTTACATGAAGCTGGACGTCTACGATTAAGTCAACTAAACGAATTAGAAGAATTAAGACATGAAGCATACGAAAATTCGTTAATCTATAAAGAAAGAACGAAGAAATGGCATGATAAAAGAATCAGAAGTTCAAAAGAATTTAAAGAAGGAGACAGAGTTCTTCTTTTCAATTCACGATTCAAGCTATTTCCTGGAAAATTGAAATCAAGATGGTCTGGACCATTCATAGTCAAAAGAGTTTTCCCATACGGAACGATAGAATTAATAAATTCAAATGGGATTGAATTTAAAGTTAATGGTCACAGAGTTAAACATTACATACATGGTCCGATGGAAGTCGACAACGAAGTTAATCACAATTTCGACACCACAGCTAACTAAGTGTGGGGAGAATCAAGTCTTTAAAGGATAATAAGTATTTCTGTTAGAGTTAGATTGTCTGTTTTCGTGTAGTTCTCGAAAATGGAACACGTATGGTCTTTCCCTAGCAGACCCTAAAGAACTAGTCTTCTCCCCCCATTCTGAATTTTTATTTTTTTTAGGTTTTTACAAAATGAAGACTGCCTGTGAACTAAACCATGGTCTAATGCTACACGCTTTGATCACTAAACGTAATAATGACATACTCCCGAGTGAAATAGTATCAGTAATCAGAGAAAGAATGGACGGAGTTAGAAAAGGATCCAGATGCGAAGATAATAAGTTACAATTTGGTAAAGGAAAATCAAAATCCGCAGCAAAAAGAAGAGCACGACACCTAGAAAAATGTCACAAATGCGGAAAATGGTCACATGGAGGTAAATGTTCAAATAATCAAACCTATTCAAATACCGAATTTGTTACTTTATGCAGAGACGGACCGTTCATATGTTTAGAAGAAAAGACAATGAATGCTCGAGGTTACGCCTATGCAGCCATGGAAAACCAATTAAACCGACTATCTTATGAATATAATAGATCATATAACTAAGAAATCTATTTCACAGGTATGTCTGTACAGTTTTTATTTTTATTTTTATTTTTAACCTTTTGATAATAAACGCTAATTTGTTCGCTAAAAAGTATTAAATTGGTATTAAATAAAATTAGGTTTGGCGACCGAAATTATTGATATCATTCAAAAATTTATTACATCACTGCGAAATTTAACGTTTATTCTTAAGGTATAAATATCTTTAATCAAATCAACCCAAAATATTTCAAAAATTCGTCATGAGTTAAATTAGGTTTTGGAACCGAAATTACTTTACCGAAAAGAGGGGCGCATATTTTTGATAATATTTGATTGATTAAAGTGGGATAAAAAAAAGACAAAAAGATTTTTAATTTTATTTTTACTATGTTTTTAAAATTAATATTTAAATCTTAAATTAATATTGTAAA
Organism: Rutidosis leptorrhynchoides; assembly: GCF_046630445.1. Classification (NCBI taxonomy): domain Eukaryota; kingdom Viridiplantae; phylum Streptophyta; class Magnoliopsida; order Asterales; family Asteraceae; genus Rutidosis; species Rutidosis leptorrhynchoides. The sequence goes on along the minus strand of NC_092340.1, from coordinate 278,785,902 downwards.
CTTTGTAAAAACAATATTTTTAAAATTGTAAATATTTGAAAAATTAATATAAGTTTGGTATGAATTTATGAATTTTTAAATTAAGTTTGGTGTGAATTTTTAAGTTTTAAAATATGAAATTTTAATTTTATGCATTTCAAATTTTAAGTTTGGTGTGAATTTTGAATTTTTAATATTAATTTTGAATTTTATATTTAAGTTGTGTGAATTTAAAAACAAAAATTTACTTTATCTCATTAAGTTAAGAATATGATTTTTAAAATTCGTCGTAAGTTGAAGACTAGGTCTCTGAACCGAAATTGCTTTACCCGAGGAAGGGACGAGAACTTTTATTATCATTATTTTTAATCTTATTAAATTAAAGTATGCCAAAAACATTAAAAAACCCAAAAATCTTAGCTTTTAAAACAATCGCTACAAAAAAGACAAATTTTAAAATTTTGTCGAAGGACGGACTAGGACATCGATCCGAAACGACCTCGTCCTAAATAACAAGGGAAACAAAATTTTAAAATTAATTTCTTAATTGTTTTATAAGTTAAGGATTAAAAAAAAAAAAAAAAAAAAAAAAAAAAAAAAAGGGTAACTCCGCGACTCGCGGAGTTTTCAGTGAAAACCTCCGCGACTCGCGGAGGGACCAAAACACAGAAAAAAAAATAAAACAGCTGAATCGATCAGTAAACTCCCACCACCAAAAACACAGAAATTTTCTGCGAAAAAGCACCCGAAAACCCACGAAAATCACCCCCAAAAATCTCAATTTTTAACCGTTAATCACCAAATTTTTTGCTAAAATCATGTTGAGAAGGATGATATCTAAGAATTACTCAAGAAAACAGGTACAATTACACCCCAAATCACCTTTAAATCCGAATTTTAGTGTGTTCTTGAGCATATTTTCATAATTTGAATTTTGTTAATTTTTAGTGTAATTAGTGTTAAATTGTTAGTATATTATGCATGTATAACCTAGATTGATGCTTGTTAACATGATTTGAAGCCAAAAACTTCAAAATCTTTAGAATCTAGGGTTTGTGTTCTTGAGCAAAATTGGGGCTTTTTGATATAAACAGGTTATGGCCGATTTTTGTCATGAATTATTGCTAAATTGAGTAGTGTAACATGTCTAGGTAGTTAAAAGATCCAAACTTTGAGCCTAAACATGATTTTGAGAATTAAAGTGGACTTTTTCAAGTCCAAAATTCATGAACTTGATTTTTGAAAGATAATGCCATTTGAGACTTGTTTATTTGCTAGTAATGATTATTTTGACATGTTATTTGAGTTGAATGCTTATGAACTTGGCGAAAATTTTCGTATATGCTTATTTGAAAAAGTGTAGATTTGATAAAAATGTGAAAATGAGCTTAAGTTTGATATAAATTGATAATGTCATTGTAATTATTTTGATTGATGATTTTGCTGACACTAATGCATATTTGGATGCACAAAATTTGTGTTTGATGTGTTTTGCAGAATGAAAGGGGTGAATCTTCATCCCAAGCCCGTCACGCTCCTGCTGAGAACTTGGAACAACAGGAGGTAGATAACTACTACAAGCAGGATGTACCTCATCCAGTCATGACCTTTTCAGATATGCACTTGGAACAGTTGCACCCGAACCTGCGATTTGACAGACTTTGGATAGATTATCCAAAATATCAACGGGGTTTGCATACTCTTCATTCCAAGGTTGTTGAGGTACCGAGGGTCATAGAATGGGGACCCTTGGAAGCTGTAGAATTGGCCGGGCCAATTAGGGAATTACTGGTACAGAGGTATGGTAATTCTTCTTTTAATGACTGGATATGTTTATTCACCATACGCAGACCTGTATATAAAGTATGGTGTGAAGAGTTGTTATGTAGTATAGAGTTGAATGATCGGGTAGCTAGTTTAACCGATCGTTCTTTTATTAGATTTTTGTTAGGCGGTTCGATGCGCCACATGTCTTTACTAGACATGGCTCAGGCTTTACGTATATATACGCCTGAGGAATTAGCGTCTGCCGATTGTAGAGGATTGATACTAAACGGTAGGAAAATAGATGAAAATTTTGATACACACGGTGTGTGGAGTCAAATGACAAGCCATCACCGTTTCAAAGGGGGAAACTACTCTTATTTGGATATAGACAGAGCCGAATTAAGAGTAATACATAGGTTTTTAGCTAATTCGATTACACAAAGGGGTAAAAACAAAGAAAAAGTAAATGAACAAGATTTGTTTTACCATATGTGTATTCGAGACCCACACAGCGCTGTAAGTATACCATATTGTGTGGGTTATTATTTATCAGCTATGGTTCGAGGGATGCGTCCACATAGCATAATAGGAGGTGGTATTTTTATTACTTTGATTGGTGAATATCTCGGTGTGGATATAAGTCGGGGAGGATTATTAGTAGAAGAGCCGGAACCCCGCGACACTATAGGTTTAAATGTATACCATGGTGCGAAAGTTTTGAAGCGGCGAAATAACGCCGCAGTACGATACAATGGTAGACATCCACAGGTAGAGAGAAACCAGGAACAAGGTAATGTAGGAGGGGGGAATGAGATGCAAGAAATGCATAGGTTTATAGCTTCTCAGGAATACGAAAATGCTAGACAGAGAGCATTTGAAGATTGGCAAGTTCATCAGAACCAGATCATAGCGCATTGCCAACATATAGGTAGAAACTATATTCCTACACCGAAACCCGTCTTCCCTCCTTGGTCGATAGAGATGCAGCCACCATATCCTACGTATGACCCTGCCGAAGCATTCTATAGCACTTATGGTTATGCGTGGAACCCCTATTGGTACCAATATCATCCTTAGTTTACTTTTTATTTTTATTATTTTGTAATATGTAATTATTGATATATTTAATATTTTTGTTAATATTGTAATCATTTTTATAATTATCTAACTTTTATTCTTATATTTTAATAATTTTTGAATGTGGGGTAATAAACCAAACTTCAAAAATATGTATATATATTTGCAGTTTATCTTATGTACACGACAGGGTAAAACAACGCATTTTCAAAGACTGGCATTAAGCTCAGCAAAAGCAACTAATTTTGACGACAATGATGCAAAATATATGTGAAATAACAACAAGACGGAATGAACAAATGACGTGCACCATTTATCATTCAGCAAACAAACGCCAATATATTTGGAAACTTTGGTAAAAATTTAATCATTTTCACACAAATCACCCTCAATAATTTAAATTGTTACTGATTTCTTGCAAATGAGGGCATTGCAAGATCTTAAGTGTGGGAAGGGATTAAATTCTTTCGGATTTTAAAATTTTTTACTTTATACACTTGGTTACCATTAAAAATACTAGTAAAGCAGTAGTTGTATTAGAATCTAGTGCTCTCTGATAAAAAAAGAACAGCCCTAGTCTTATATACTGACTACCCAATTCTAGTAAAATTTTTCAAAATTTTCAATTAAATGAATTCAAAATCATGTTTATACATATTTATGAACGATAAAACTAGGTTTTAACACCGAAATTATTGTTACCTCGGAAAGGACATAAATTGAGAAACAAACTAAAATGTTAAAATTCATTTAAAATGGAATAGAGGACGATAAAAAGAAAAATAAAAAGCCAAGTGTGGGAAAATTTACCAAGTTATTTTAAACATATGCCACATATATTTGTAACAAATAACTGAAAATACTTTTGCTTTGGACTAAACTAAACTGTTTTACCCAATGAAAGAAAAGAAGAGATGGATCTACACGATGAATCAATTCCATCATTAAAAGGAAGTAAAGTCTTCCGAAAAAGACACGCGCTTCTTGATTTAGGTCATGAAGTTGTCGTTCAGACCAGCTGTAGGTTGACGAAAAATCTAGAAAAGTCATCACTAAAATCAGCAGGAAATCCACGGACCTCAGCATTAAACAGGGTCGCCAAGTGGTCAGATTTATCCTAACCATGAGAAGGATTTATCTCGTACAATGGGGGGGGCACCGTGCAAATTAGCTGGATAAGACTAATGAATCAGATCCCCAGAAAGGATAATCTCCTTAAAGATTAAAAATCAGCTTTTAAGACTGATATTACTCAATCCTAGAGATTGACCTTAAAGATTGAGAATTCAAACTCATGGAATTCAATGATATCTAAACTCGAGCTTGAACGAGAAAATATTTTGATCAAAAATACAAACCGATTTGTTTTCTGAAAACCCTATTTTCAATGCGTTCATTACCATTGAACGTAAAATCCTAGGAATTCACCTGGAATTCATTAGGTCACCTGAACTAAATCGGGTGTCAACCGTAAGAACGGTGGTTGCATAGCATGGTCAAAGACAGGACCTTGTGCCAGACCGAAAAATTATAAGGGTGAGCTTTTACTATTGCTCCTACCAAGGATAGTAATTGCGTCCGACACGTTATAGACCATAATCAAAAGCATGTCACGGGACATTGCCTTAACAGTTGCTTGTTCAACGCTTTCCTTTACAACCGGACGGTAGTTTGCCGAAAGGTAATATACGGAACAAGTAAACTGGACGTGTTGCTTTCCAAATACAAGGTTAGCAAGTGGGTGACACAAAACCGCAAGTTTTGAGCTAAAATTTTCAAATCTGAAACCCACCAAACCCACAAAAATATTTTGCAAACACCGGTAAAGGGTTATTCCGGAAAACTTATCTAGGGTAAAAACTAGATTTAATTTTCAAAAGATCAAATGTTTTCATAAAGATCCAATTTCCTTAATGAGTCCGAAAAGCGGTTTTGGAGACATCTTCCCCCTTAACCCTTAGTTGATGATAACCCGAACGGAGATCGATTTTTGAATATACACAAGACCCTTGTAGTTGATCAAAGAGGTCATCGATGCGAGGAAGAGGATATCAGTTTTTAACCATCAATTTGTTTAGTTCACGATAATCAATGCACATTCGTAGGGATCCGTCTTTCTTCTTAACGAACAAAATCGGAGCGCCCCATGGTGAATGGCTAGGTTGAATGAAACCACGGTCAAGTAACTCTTGGATTTGACTTTGCAATTCTTGCAATTCGGATGGAGCGAGTCTATACGGTGCACGCGCTACGGGTGCGGCTCCTGGAATAAGATCGATTTGAAATTCAACCGGTCGATGAGGTGGAAGACCCGGTAATTCGTCGGGAAATACATCGGAATAGTCACTAACAATTGGCACATCATCGATGCGCTTTTCATCGGCCTCGACTTTCTTAACGTGAGCAAGAATCGCAAAACAACCCTTGCGAAGTAGCTTTCGAACTTTAAGGCACGAAACGAGATTGAGTCCGGTGCAATTTTTGTCGCCATAGACAATCAATGGTTCACCATTCTCGATAGGAATTCGGATTGCGTGATGATAATGCTAAAAACGAACATATATTTCATAGCATTATTCCTCAAGAAAGACAAGCTTTTAGTTGCAATTGTTCTATTTACAAGTGATATTCGTTTAAATAATAAAAGGTGAAGACAAAAGACAGATTCGACGATTTGAAGACGCAAACGACCAAAAAGCTCAAAAGAACAAAAGACAATCAAAAAGGTTCCAATTATTGATAAGAAACGTCTCGAAATCACAAGAGTACAAGATTCAAAACGCAAAGTACAAGATATTAAATTGTACGCGAGGACGTTCGAAAATCCGGAACCGGGACCAGAGTCAACTCTTAACGCTCGACGCAACGGACTAAAAATTACAAGTTAACTATATATATAAATATAATATAATATATAATTAATTATATTAATTATATATATATTATATATATATATTTAAAACCGTCGGCAGCAGGAAACTCCAAGGGTATAAACTGTAAATACCTCTCCGCGACTCGCGGAGTTTTAAGGGTATTTGGCCGCGAGTCGCGGAGCCCCAAAAATCAAGTCTGGCTATAAATCAACCCGAATTCTGATCAAAATCAATCATCATTTTTTTCTTCTCTTCATACGAAGTAATATATATTTATATTTATAATTTATATTTTAATTTTAATTATAATTCTAATAATAAGGGTATGTTAGCGAATGTTGTAAGGGTGTAAGTCGAAATTCTGTCCGTGTAACGCTACGCTATTTTTAATCATTGTAAGTTATGTTCAACCTTTTTATATTAATGTCTCGTAGCTAAGTTATTATTATGCTTGTTTAAAACGAAGTAATCATGATGTTGGGCTAATTACTAAAATTGGGTAATTGGGCTTTGTACCATAATTGGGGTTTGGACAAAAGAACGACACTTGTGGAAACTAGACTATGGGCTATTAATGGGCTTTATATTTGTTTAACTAAATGAAAGTTTGCTAATGTTAATATAAAGATTTACAATTGGGCGTCCCTATAAATTACCATATACACTCGATCGGACACGATGGGTAGGGTATTTATATGTACGAATAATCGTTCATTTAACCGGACACGGGAATGGATTAATAGCCACTAGAATAATTAAAACAGGGGTGAAATTACATTCAAGGGTAATTGGTGTAATTGTTAACAAAGTAGTAAAACCTTGGTTTACACGCAGTCGATAACCTGGTGTATTCATTAAACAAAGTATTAAAACCTTGTTACAATTCGAATCCCCAATTAGTTGGAATATTTATCTTCGGGTATAATAATAATTTGACAAGGACACTTGCAATTTATATTTATGACTGATGGACTGTTATGGACAAAAACCAGACGGACATATTGAATAATCCAGGACAAAGGACAATTAACCCAAGGGCATAAAACTAAAATCAACACGTCAAACATCATGATTACGGAAGTTTAAATAAGCATAATTCTTTTATTTCATATTTAATTTCCTTTATTTTATATTTAATTGCACTTCTAATTATCGCACTTTTATTTATTGTTATTTTATTTAATCGCACTTTTAATTATCGTACTTTTAATTATCGCAATTTAATTTTATCGCATTTTTATTATTCGCAATTTCATTATCGTTATTTACTTTACGCTTTAATTTAAAGTCTTGTATTTATTTTATATTTTACATTAGGTTTTAACTGCGACTAAAGTTTTAAAATCGACAAACCGGTCATTAAACGGTAAAAACCCCCCTTTATAATAATAATATTACTTATATATATATTTGTATTTTTATAAAAGTAAACTAATATAGCGTTGAGCTTTGTTTAAAGATTTCCCTGTGGAACGAACCGGACTTACTAAAAACTACACTACTGTACGATTAGGTACACTGCCTATAAGTGTTGTAGCAAGGTTTAAGTATATCCATTCTATAAATAAATAAATATCTTGTGTAAAATTGTATCGTATTTAATAGTATTTTTCTAGTAAAATAATAACTATTTTATATACACCCCGCTGCACATCACGTGAAGATCGCAAAGAATGTGAGATTTATTTTTGACCATCCAATTCATACCGATTATTACATCAAAACTCCCTAGTTCCATGGGTATCAAGTCAATTTCAAATTTATTACCCAAAATGTTTAAAGTACACCCCCGGTAATATGTGTCGGCACTTAAGCGTTTTCCATCGGCCACTTCGATGGAGTAAGTAGTATCTAAAGGGTGTGGTGGAGTGCAAAGAGTAGGAGCCAAAGTCTTAGACACAAAACATTTATCGGCACCCGAATCGAATAAGCATGTAACATAAGTGTTGTTGAGAAGAAACGTACCCGTGACTAATTCGTTATCGTCTCGGGCTTCCTCGGTGTTGATGTTGAAGGCTCGGCCTCGGTTGTTGGGGTTGGCTTTCTTCTTCGGGCATTCGTTCCTATAGTGACCCGGTTGACCACATTCATAACAAGTGGCCGTTCTTGGAGGATTGGGCCCCTTTCGAGCGACGGGGGCGGCGCTTGTGCAATTGTTGGCCCTATGACCAACTCCTTGGCAACGGTGACAAACTAGCTTGTTACATTCGCCGTAATGATGTTTGTGGCATTTGTTGCAAAGAGGTAAGTTTCCGACATAACCCTTCTTGCCGTCGTTGTTGAAAGGCTTTTTGGTGAAGGTGTTGTTGTTGTAGTTAGTTGATGGAGTGGCTTCCCATTTCCTTTTGTTGCCACCCGACTTGTCCTCGGCCTTAGGAGCCGGTACTACGATTTCGTCAACCGTTTCAATTAATTGGCGAGCCATGTTCATAGCGGCTTGATGAGTAGTGGGTTTGGATGACATCACCCCTTGTTTGATGCTTTTTGGAAGACCGAGCATGTAGAGCTCAATCCTTTGAGATTCGGGGTTAACAAGATTAGGACACATCAAGGATAGTTCGGCGAAGCGTTGATTATAAGCTTTAAGATCGTTTCCGACCGCTTTCAAAGCTCTTAGTTCTTCCTCAAGCTTGCGGGTTTCTTCACGCGGAAAATATTCAACAATCATCTTTTCCCTTAGATCGGCCCAAGAGAGGGCATGAGCTTCATCTGTACCCACCGATTGAACATAGGTGTTCCACCATGTTAGAGCAATCCCGGAGAAAGTGTGGGTGGAGTATTTGACCTTGTCTTGATCCCGACAACCGCTTATGCTAAAGACGGCCTCGGTTTGTTCAAACCAACGAGTAAGCACAACCAGTCCACCGGTCCCATCATAAGAGTGAGGTTTGCACCCCATGAAAGCTTTGTAGGAGCACCCTTCGCTAGAGTTACCGGCTCCTTGGTTGTTGTTGTTGTTATTATTGTTGTTGTTGGACGAGTGACCGGCCATGGCCGCATCCACGGCGGTGGCTATCATGCGTTGCAAAGCTTGTTCGGGAGTTTCGGGAGGGGCGCGTCGACGAGCCATTGTTCCTTCAAAACACAAGAATACCGTTGGTTAGTATTCTAAATAATACTAACCGTGATATGGAATAAAGATAAAGAGAAAATTATCCTTGACTTGCCTTAAATTCTTTATGTCATAATGTCGGTATGTTCATATGAGTCACCGTAATATAATTTCCGGGAATTATATTACCCTAATTCATATGTGCATTCGACATTACATCATATAGTCAAGGTGGCGTGTCAATTAAATTATACAACGCAAGGTTTAGATAGAATAAGAGTAGATATGAGTGAGAGAGTTCGAGTATAAATGCACAAGTAGTCAAGTAATTCCTATGTCAAGTCTATATGCCGGTTGTAGTCTAGACTCACCAATGTACCCTATGACTTGGGTTTGACACCAATGAACTCTAAATCCCTACAACCAAGGCTCTGATACCACTTGTAGCGACCCCGACAAATCGTCAAGTGACAGCGTCGACTACGTATGGTCCCATTACATGGTTATAAGCATTTATAACAAAGTTTGACAGAAAATATGTCGCATTCATTTCATAAAAGGATGTTTCAATGTTTACAAAAGTAATTCCCAAGACAAGTACATAACAAAAGTTATAGTTCATATGAAACACGTGCGACATAGTTTAAAGTAGCCAAAAAGACACTCCACGTATGCAAGTATACTCGACATCCAATGCAAGTATTAAAAAGTATGAGCGGAAGCATGTATCACCTAAGTTCAAGGACCTGAGAAAAACATAGAGAATCTGTCAACGAAAACGTTGGTGAAATCATAGGTTTAAATAAGTCAGTGAATGAAGGTAAGTCGAACCACAAGATTTGCAACATTAATAAAGTAGTAATACATTCTAAAAGTTAATATTCACGAGCACCCAATTATCAAGGCTTAACGTTTCTTTCCATTGAACCCCATCATAATAGTGTTAGAACATACACTGTTTCTCGAAAATATATTTCACCCGTAGACGGTAGCGAACCGTCCGAAGTGAGGGTTTGTCAAACCCATATGGCCATATAACATAAGTTCTCGCTTACACCCGTCAAGTGTAACTAATGATAATCGAATTGAGGATTTGTGTTCAAACTCGTATGTAGAATGTTTGTTTTCCTGTACTTGTGTTCACTTAGTTTAAAAGAACGTTTATGTTTTCTCATCCCAAAAGTAAGTTCAAAAAAAAAGTAAAAGTGGGACTATGATCTCACCTTGTATGCACGAACAAAAAGTACTTCGACAAGTAACGTGTGCAAAGAACAATGCTAGTCTTGACCTAAACAAATAGGTTGTATCAATAACGATAGTCACGAAGGGTCAAAGATGTTCAGTTAGTCCTATGGCTCAATACGACTCGATTAATAAAGCATGTGAATCAAATTGTCAAGTTTCATGCAAGATACAAGTAGTTGAGCATGTTAGAACGATTGTATAATCGTTTGGTTAAGGTTGACTAAAAGTCAAACTTGGTCAAAGTCAAAGTCAACGAGGTCGGGTCGGGTGTCCGACAATTTTCTCATGATGAGAAGTCATATACGAGCATAATAGTCAAGTTTCATGTTAATCGGAGTTACGGTTAAGCGGGAAACATTTTGGGAGCGTTTAAAGACAAGGAAGTTGGCCTGGGCCATTTGCGCGGTGCGCAATGGGTTGCGCGGCGCGCACCCATGTGCAATACCAGGTCAGAACTCGACCAAGGGAACCATTTATTTGGTTTTTCTGATTTGCGCGGTGCGCAGGTGCACGCGCGGCGCGCATAACCTGGGGAAGTGCTGATTGCAGAAAAAAAATAACTTAAGTAACGAACCAAAACTCATTTTAACATATTTCATGCACCGAAAACACTTAAAACGCATATCATATAACATGAGAAAGGTAATTTGACAAGGAGAATAACTAAACGCATTTACTCAATCAAAACCAAACAACTTATATCAAAATCACCATTAATGCTCATCATTTATTACTCCAAGTTCATAAATGCCATATTATGATTCGGTAAATTAATGCACATGTGTAATACGCCGTTTTGAAGATAATCAAGCATACAACACAACTAGACACTTACAATTAACATTGCTAAGCATTTAATGCATCAAATATTCAATTTACTTTTATCAAACCCTAACCCAAAATCATAAAATCAACAATCTTGCTTATGAAACTAATCCATGTCAAACTACATACCAATTTGAAGCTAGTGATGTTAGGAACACAATTAAAACATGAATTTTCATCATCAAATAACATATGTACACCTAAAACTCAAGATTAAACAAGCATTCTTTCAATATGAGCTAGTTACACCAAAATAGCAAGAACAAGCATACAAAACACATAATCATACTAGACTTGAGCCATAGACACTAATTAACAACCTTTTAACTCAAAAACTCAAGAACACATAAAATTAGTGATTTTAGAAAGTTACCCAAATTTGATGAAATCGGTATGGAATCAAAGAGGAGATCACGAGGAGTTCAAATATGTAATTTGTTTGGCCCGAAGCTTGATCGATTGAATATGGATGATGAATTGCTTTTTGATGGAATTAAAGAAATGGTGGAAGTATTAGATGAAAAGGAAAATTAAATGGAGAAATGAGGTGGAAGAGGTTGACTAGTCAAGTGGCTAGTCACCACTTTGGTGTCTTGGCGAAACTAGTCCCTCAAGTTGCAATCGGGTGCGTTAAATTACCTAAAACAAGATAATTGAAACGCGTATTAACGGGAGATGTTATAAACATATAACGGAGTTTAAAATAGTTAAACGGAAAAGTTGACGGAAAAAGGCGGGATGTTACAATTTAAATTATATTCAATCTGTCACATATTATTCCATTTCCTCACGTATCATCTGATCATCTCTTTAAAATACTTATCTTTTTTTTCCGACAAAAGTATTAATATATATATGATGATACGCATACTGATCCGTCTCAAAAAGACACTAATTAGCAGCATCTCGGCTAGGGTCTTCCCGGCATCACCTCAGTAACCTGACCAGAAGGTTACTTATGTATGTACCCGGGAAGGATCACGTCGGACGAAGGCTAGACGGAAACGCCACGTAAAAATCCAGCCCAGACAAGCATGCACGCTACCGGCATCAGCTAGCCGGATGTAAAGGTATTAAGAAGACAAGGATTATATTAACACTCAAATAAGCCTATTGATAAACCGGCAATAATCTTGCCCGGACGTAATACTACCGTGAAGAAACACTTGGCAAAACTTTCTTGCCTAAACAAAGAGCAAGACATCCACCCGTCGCATTTTAGACGGATCCACCACACTACCGGAACTACCACAACTTTCGAGTTTAGTATTCTGACCCAGTACAAGGATACCGTCCCGGGATAAGCACGTTGTCCCGGAGCAAGTGCATCGTCACGGAGCAGACACTCCATCCCGGAATGAGTGCACTGTCTCGGAACGAGTACTCGATCCCGGAACAAACATACAAACAAGCTGCACGCCACATCAGCCCACGAATATAGGAAAGGGACAGGTGCCACGTCAACCCTCGTGACTGGCAAAGTTTGTTACAACCATGAAAGGGACATGTGCCACGTCACCATTCCCTCATAACATCTATAAATACACAAACAAGATCCTTCATTCACCAACACTGGATGCATTAATGTTACTCTGCCCAAATTAATTACAGTAATATCTCTCTAGTCAATAATACAATTTCGATTAAGATTCCGGTCGATATCGAAATTAATCTTCACCCCAAGATATTAACTTATTCGAATCCGATCGAATAAGGTTAATCTCATCGATTGTTTTACGCCCTTGAAATCCAGATTTCAAATCGGGGTTTGCACAATTATTGGAGTTAAAACATTCGATCCACTCTTTTTCCCCAAATCAAGCATTCAAACCCGAAATCAATTTAACTATCACGATTTTGGTTTTATATATATATATATATATATATATATATATATATATATATATATATATATATATATATATATATATATATATATATATATATATATATATATATATATATATATATATATATAAGATCGTAAAGATCCAGTGGTACATAAGAACAACAATAACTGAAAGGTCTCGCTCTACAACGTGTTACACGAATGATGATAATTGAAAGAGAGCGAGCACATTCAAAATGTAAGATACAAATGACTATGATTGACAATACACGTGTACACACCACCAAACCTAAATCTACAACATATATAAAACCAAGCTCGTATCTAACACCAAAATCGAAGCTACTTGAAAGCATCACAACTAAATAGAACGCCGGGCACTCCAGCAGCACCTAACCCGAGGCTTGAAAATCAAAATAACCTCTCGTACACGACAAAAGGTTGTCGAATCAGATCAAATCCCCGTTCGAGTGGGAAAAAGGATCCCGAGAGAACACTCTGGTAAACATAAGTTTTTCGAGGTCCACAAAGTCGACACACTTCGGCAACAATGTCGAGTCCACTCGAATAGGCTCGACTACAGGAAAGGCATGAAGTAAACAGGCAAGCATCAACCAACCAGCGCTAATCGCAGAGTCAAACCAAAAGAGACCAGGCCATCACCGCCAAATTTTCTAAGGACATACAAACCCGCAGATCTAAGCAACCAACAACCAACAGGTAAATCCGCCGACGACCTCCAAAGAAAACCGGAAGCCATCAGTAGATCCTAACTACCACCGCACCACTAAAGGCTACAGGCAGCCACCAACAGCCACCAACATCCACCAGAAATTCGAATGCCGGCAACAGCCACCAGTAGCCACCGCACAGCCACCATAGCGTGAGTAGAAGCCCCACCCGCTAGTTGTAGTCTCTCGCACCCACCAAGAACAGTCGTCAGATGCTAGCAACCACTCAAGGTCATTAGCAACCGTCAATCACCCTCAGTAACCACAAGTAACCACCAGGCCGCCGGATCTACTGGGTTTCACACAAAGCGGCAACACTCGCCGGAAAACCACCAAGACCAACCACAAAATGAAATAGAGAACTCACCATGACGATTGTGGAATTCTGAGAAGAATTCGCCGCCTACAACTGGTAAAGAAAGCAAACGACAGCGAGAGGCGGATAGGAATACCGGCGAAGAAATCAAACCCGACGACTGTCCCAAAAAGGGCCCATCAAACCTGATCCCGAGAATAGAACCTCGAAATCGCCGCCTGAAAGTTGAAGAAATGCCGGAGAAGTCGAATGGACATCAAAATTGTCGAAAAAGTGGGCCGGAGGCCGCCATTATTACACGAAAAGCATTAAAAGCCGAAACCACCGGCGAGATGCCGGTGGTCGGACGACCGGTCAAAATAAGAGCACCAATACAGTGAATATTTAAAGATCAAGATGGAAGGTGAAGGATTTGAAGGGTATGAAGGGAACCGATGAAGAAGAAGGATGAGGTTTTTTAAGTTGTACGGGGAGCGTATTTAGGAGAGAAAAAACTTTTAGTTATGAGTAGTGATTTAAAATACTTATCTAGTTATTACTTCTTTACATCAATTAAATAATCGATTATCAATAGTTCTTCTGATCACTTTTACTTTCTAATAGCTTTGAGTGGAGATTTGTTCAATCATTTTTTAGTTGTTTATACCATGGATAATGAGAACAGTTTACTTGATCCACAAATATGAAACCACACAAAAATACATCACCAACATATGCACAATTGTTAAATATTATTAATTGTCAAGCCCAAACTTTGGCTCAACAACAAGCCCAACAGCAGGTTCAACAACAGGCCCAACAACAGGCCCAACAACAGGCCCAATAATTTTACACAACCCAGTCCGCTTCTTTTGGGTCCTCTAACGTCGATCCACAAAGACATGCTCATGAAACCATTTCTCCTAGTGCAATGACTCTTCAGGACTACGATGTTACCGGGTGGCACATGTGAAATGTCCCGTTCATATCGATTATAAACGTTCCATATTAATTGATTTCGTTGCGAGGTTTTGACCTCTATATGAGACGTTTTTCAAAGACTGCATTCGATTTTAAAACAAACCATAACCTTTATTGGTTGTTTTAAAAATGAATGCAGTCTTTGAAAAACGTCTCATATAGAGGTCAAAACCTCGCAACGAAATCAATTAATATGGAACGTTTATAATCAATATGAACGGGACATTTCAGTTGGTATCAGAGCGTTGGTCTTAGAGAACCAGAAAATTTGCATTAGTGTGCCTTATCGAGTTTGTTAGGATGCATTAGTGAGTCTGGACTTCGACCGTGTTTTCTTTAAAAATGATTGCTTAACATTTTTGTTGGAAACTATATATTTTTAACATGTGAATATTAAGTGATATATTAATCTCTTAATGTGTTTGATATTATGTGATAGATGTCTACCTCTAGAACAAGTCCCATTGACTCACCTAATAATAATGAAGAGTCAAATGTAAATTAGAATGATTCGTAGACTGATTCACAAGTTCTCGAAGAGGAACCGGAAGAAGAGTCGGAACCGGAAGAATAATCGGAACCGGAAGAAGAATCGGAACCGGAAGAAGAAATAGAACCAGTGGGAGAAATAATAAAACGGTTAAGTAGAAGAAAATCCTCAACCAACCGACCAAAGTTAATTATGGTCAATGGTGTTTCCGCCAAGGAAGCAAAGTATTGGGAGGATTACCAATTCTCCGATGAATCGGATCCCGATAAGGATTCCGATGATGTTATAGAAATTACCCCAACAAAATTTAATAAGGCAAAAGAGAACAATAAGGGAAAGGGCATAAAAATAGAGAAATTTGATTCCAAACACGATGAACTTTATATGTATCGTCAACACCCGTATTTCTTAAGTTGTGACAATAACCCGGGAACCTCTAAACCACCAGGTTTTTCTAAACCAATGCGGAAAACGACGACTCATATTAGGGGAACATCATATATCCCTAGAAACTTGGCAAAATGAACCAAAACCGAAGAAGAAGAAACGAGCGAGTTGGAATAAGATAGTTGTATTCGTGTGGTATAATATATGTAATATAGTGTGCTTATGCTTTATGATATATGTAAAAATTGCTTGTATTAATAAGTATTTTTTTATGAATCTAACTCTTGTCTATTTTACAGTATAAAAACACAAAATGGATAGACAACCCAATATTTTAAGAGACCTACCCGGAGACATGATTAATGAAATCTTGTCTAGAGTCGGTCAGAATTCCTCGGCACAACTATTTAAGGCGAGATCAGTTTGTAAGACATTCGAAGAACATTCCAAGAATGCCTTGATTTATAAAAGGCTTTCGTTCGAAAGATGGGGGATATCACATTGCGAAATCCATAAGTTACGATGTGTTTACTTTGACGCATATATTGCGGGGAACCCAAATTCTATTTTACGCAACGGGTTAAGAAATTATTTTGACTCAATATATCCGAATATAGGACTTCGTGATTTAGAAAAAGCGGCTAACATGCAACATAAAGAAGCATGTTATGCTTACGGGTTAGTAATGTTCGCTTCTCACCAAAGTGAGAACAAGAACATCGGGCTAAAACTATTAAACAAAACATTCCCACAAGTGACGGAGTCGGTAATTAGGGTAAGAAATGAGGTTTTAAGGTTATTACGAGACTGTTGGTCATTACGTAACCTTCATCCTTTTGATGACGTTACAACACATTGTCTTACTATCGGTCACAACGGTTATGTTCCACAAAACCAAGGATGGGAAGTGGTATTAGTAAAACCAGAATGCATGACTTGTTTCTGGACGTATGAATTACGTGTCTTTATTGCCTTTGCTGAACGCCTTATTTATTAACTAGAATTATCTTCGCAACTACTTTGTATCAAAGTTTTATGTGCTATATTTCATGCTATATGTAAGAAAAAGCGGTATTGTAAGTTTGCAAGTTATTGTATAAAGGTTTGAATCTGATAAATTTTTTTTTTTGTGATTAGTTTTTCATATAGAATTGTAGTAGTTGAAATGGTATGTTAGCTACTAAGTATGAACTTAACAGGTAGGTACTACCCGAATTAAAGAGTATAAAACGCTAATATGAAGAAAGAGCTTTTATAAATAAGTTCATATTACGCTACGAAATACTATTGACTACTCTTGATATTCTATATGATTAACTCGTTTCATTTGACTATTTTGAAGGAAATGGCACCGACTACTCGACACACCTTGAATATGAGCGAAGAGGAATTTCGTGCCTTTCTTGCTTCAAACATAGCCGCAGTACAGGCTGCGCTATATACCAACAATAACTCCGAATCTAGCAATGCAGCTAACGGCGCAAGAAATCGTGTAGGATGCACCTACAAAGAATTCACTGCCTGTAAACCTTTAGAATTTGATGGAACCGAAGGACCGATCGGATTGAAACGGTGGATCGAGAAGGTCGAATCGGTGTTTGCCATAAGTAAGTGTACTGAAGAGGATAAAGTGAAGTACACTACACATACCTTCACAGGTACGGCGTTAACATGGTAGAATACCTATCTAGAGCAAGTGGGACAAGATGATGCTTACGCACTACCGTGATCAGCATTCAAGCACTTGATGAACGAGAAGTACCGTCCCAGAACCGAGGTCAATAAGCTCAAGACAGAAATTAGAGGGTTACGAACCCAAGGATTTGATATTACCACGTACGAAAGACGATTCACAGAATTGTGCCTATTGTGTCCAAGAGCGTTCGAAGATGAGGAAGAGAAGATCGACGCGTTTGTGAAAGGATTACCGGAAAGAATCCAAGAAGATATAAGTTCACACGAGCCCGCCTCCATACAACAGGCATGTAGAATGGCTCACAAACTAGTGAACCAGATTGAGGAAAGAATTAAAGAACAGGCGGCTGAAGAGGCCAATGTGAAGCAAGTCAAAAGAAAGTGGGAGGAAAACGGTGATAAGAATCACCAATACAACAACAACAGCAATTACAACAATAATCGCAACAACTATCCCAATAATCGTAACATCAATCGCAACTACAACAAACGGCCCAACAACAACAACAGCAACTACAACAATCATCCCAACAACAATAACAACCGCAACAACAACAATCAGAAGCAGCTATGCCAAAGGTGTGAAAAGTATCACACGGGGTTCTGCACCAAATTTTGCAACAAGTGTAAAAGAAATGGTCATAGCGCGGCGAAGTGTGAGGTCTACGGACTAGGGGTTAATAGAACGAAAGGAACAAATGGTGTCGGAACGAGTAATGGCGGAGCAAGTAGTGTCGGAGCAAGTTATGCCAATGTAGTTTGTTATAAATATGGAAAACCGGGCCACATTATTAGAAATTGCCCGAACCAGGAGAATACGAATGGACAAGGCCGCGGAAGAGTTTTCAATATTAATGCGGCAGAGGCACAGGAAGACCCGGAGCTTGTTACGGGTACGTTTCTTATTGACAATAAATCTACTTACGTTTTATTTGATTCGGGTGCGGATAGAAGCTATATGAGTAGAGATTTTTATGCTAAATTAAGTTGTTCGTTGACGTCTTTGGATAGTAAATTTTTACTCGAATTAGCAAATGGTAAATTAATTTCAGCAGATAATATATGTCGGAATCGAGAAATTAAACTGGTTAGCGAAACATTTAAGATTGACTTGATACCAGTAGAGTTAGGGAGTTTTGATGTGATAATCGGTATGGACTGGTTGAAAGAAGTGAAAGCAGAGATCGTTTGTTACAAAAATGCAATTCGCATTATACGTGAAAAAGGAAAACCCTTAATGGTGTACGGAGAAAAGGGCAACACGAAGCTACATCTTATTAGTAATTTGAAGGCACAAAAACTAATAAGAAAAGGTTGCTATGCTATTCTAGCACACGTCGAGAAAGTACAAACTGAAGAAAAGAGCATCAATGATGTTCCCGTCGCAAAAGAATTTCCCGATGTATTTCTGAAAGAATTACCGGGATTACCCCCACATCGATCCGTTGAATTTCAAATAGATCTTGTACCAGGAGCTGCACCAATAGCTCGTGCTCCTTACAGACTCGCACCCAGCGAGATGAAAGAACTGCAAAGCCAATTACAAGAACTTTTAGAGCGTGGTTTCATTCGACCAAGCACATCACCGTGGGGAGCTCCTGTTTTGTTTGTCAAGAAGAAAGATGGTACATTCAGGTTGTGTATCGACTACCGAGAGTTGAACAAACTTACCATCAAGAACCGCTACCCACTACCAAGAATCGACGACTTATTTGATCAACTACAAGGCTCGTCTGTTTATTCAAAGATTGACTTACGTTCCGGGTATCATCAAATGCGGGTGAAAGAAGATGATATTCCAAAGACTGCTTTCAGAACATGTTACGGTCATTACGAGTTTATGGTCATGCCGTTTGGTTTAACTAATGCACCAGCTGTGTTCATGGACCTTATGAACAGAGTGTGTAGACCATACCTTGACAAGTTTGTCATTGTTTTCATTGATGACATACTTATTTACTCAAAGAATGATCAAGAACACGGTGAACATTTGAGAAAGGTGTTAGAAGTATTGAGGAAGGAAGAATTGTACGCTAAGTTTTCAAAGTGTGCATTTTGGTTGGAAGAAGTTCAATTCCTCGGTCACATACGCCAGTTTTTAGGACTAGCTGGTTACTACAGAAGGTTCATCCAAGACTTTTCCAGAATAGCAAAATCCTTGACTGCATTAATGCATAAAGGGAAGAAATTTGAATGGCAGGATGAACAAGAGAAAGCGTTTCAATTATTGAACAAAAAGCTAACTACGGCACCTATATTGTCATTGCCTGAAGGGAATGATGATTTTGTGATTTATTGTAACGCATCAAAGCAAGGTATCGGTTGTGTATTAATGCAACGGACGAAGGTGATTGCTTATGCGTCTAGACAATTGAAGATTCACGAGCAAAATTATACGACGCATGATTTGGAATTAGGCGCGGTTGTTTTTGCATTAAAGACTTGGAGGCACTACTTATATGGGGTGAAAAGTATTATATATACCGACCACAAAAGTCTTCAACACATATTTAATCAGAAACAACTGAATATGAGGCAGCGTAGGTGGATTGAATTGTTGAATGATTACGACTTTGAGATTCGTTACCACCCGGGGAAGGCAAATGTGGTAGCCGACGCCTTGAGCAGAAAGGACAGAGAACCCATTCGAGTAAAATCTATGAATATGATGATTCACACTAACCTTACTACTCGAATAAAGGAGGCGCAACAAGGAGTTTTAAAAGAGGGAAATTTAAAGGATGAAATACCCAAAGGATCGGAGAAGCATCTTAATATTCGGGAAGACGGAACCCGGTATAGGGTTGAAAGAATTTGGGTACCAAAATTTGGAGATATGAGAGAAATGGTACTTAGAGAAGCTCATAAAACTAGATACTCAATACATCCTGGAACGGGGAAGATGTACAAGGATCTTAAGAAACATTTTTGGTGGCCAGGTATGAAAGCCGATATTGCTAAATATGTAGGAGAATGTTTGACGTGTTCTAAGGTCAAAGCTGAACATCAGAAACCATCAGGTCTACTACAACAACCTGAAATCTCGGAATGAAAATGGGAAAACATTACCATGGATTTCATTACTAAATTGCCAAGGACTGCAAGTGGTTATGATACTATTTGGGTAATAGTTGATCGTCTCACCAAGTCAGCATACTTTCTGCCAATAAGAGAAGATGACAAGATGGAGAAGATAGCACGACTGTATTTGAAGGAAGTCGTCTCCAGACATGGAATACCAATCTCTATTATCTTTGATAGGGATGGCAGATTTATTTCAAGATTCTGGCAGACATTACAGCAAGCATTAGGAACTCGTCTAGACATGAGTAGTGCCTATCATCCACAAACTGATGGGCAGAGCAAAAGGACAATACAAACGCTTGAAGACATGCTACGAGCATGTGTTATTGATTTCGGAAACAGTTGGGATCGACATCTACCGTTAGCAGAATTTTTCTACAACAACAGCTATCATTCAAGCATTGAGATGGCGCTGTTTGAAGCTCTTTATAGTAGAAAGTGCAGGTCTCCGATTTGTTGGAGTGAAGTGGGGGATAGACAGATTACGGGTCCAGAGATAATACAAGAAACTACCGAGAAGATCATCCAAATTCAACAACGGTTGAAAACCGCCCAAAGTCGACAAAAGAGCTACGCCGACATTAAAAGAAAAGACATAGAATTTGAAATTGGAGAAATGGTCATGCTTAAGGTTACACCTTGGAAAGGTGTTGTTTGATTTGGTAAACGGGGGAAATTAAATCCAAGGTATATTGGACCATTCAAGATTATTGATCGTGTCGGACCAGTAGCTTACCGACTTGAGTTACCTCAACAACTTGCGAATGTACATAACACTTTCCACGTCTCGAATTTGAAGAAATGTTTTGCTAAAGAAGATCTCACTATTCCGTTGGACGAAATCCAAATCAATGAAAAACGTCAATTCATTGAAGAACCCGTCGAAATAATGGATCATGAGGTTAAGAGACTTAAACAAAACAAGATACCGATTGTTAAGGTTCGATGGAATGCTCGTAGAGGACCCGAGTTCACCTGGGAACGAGAAGATCAGATGATGAAGAAATACCGGCATTTATTTCCAGAAGATACGTCAACACCTCCAACTGCTTAAAATTTCGGGACGAAATTTATTTAACGGGTAGGTACTGTAGTGACCCGAACTTTTCTATGTTTATATATATATATATATATATATATATATATATATATATATATATATTAAATGAAATTGTTATTTACATGATTAAGTGTTTCTAACATGTTAAGCAATCAAACTTGTTAAGACTTGATTAACTGAAATAGGTTTCATATAGACAATTGACCACCCAAGTTGACCGGTGATTCACGAACGTTAAAACTTGTAAAAACTATATGATGACATATATATGGTTATATATATAGTTAACATGATATTATGATAAGTAAATATATCATTAAGTATATTAACAATGAACTTCATTTGTAAAAACAAGACTACTAACTTAATGATTTTGAAACAAGACATATATGTAAGGATTATCGTTGTAACGACATTTAATGTATATATATATATATCATATTAAGAGATATTCGTACATCATAATATCATGATAATATAATAATTTAAAATCTCATTTGATATTATAAACATTGGGTTAACAACATTTAACAAGATCGTTAACCTAAAGGTTTCAAAACAACACTTACATGTAACGACTAACGATGACTTAACGACTCAGTTAAAATGTATATACATGTAGTGTTTTAATATGTATTCATACACTTTTGAAAGACTTTAAGACACTTATAAAAGTACTTCTACTTAACAAAAATGCTTACAATTACATCCTCGTTCAGTTTCATCAACAATTCTACTCGTATGCACCCGTATTCGTACTCGTACAATACACAGCTTTTAGATGTATGTACTATTGGTATATACACTACAATAATCAGATCTTAGTAGCCTATGTGAGTCACCTAACACATGTGGGAACCATCATTTGGCAACTAGCAAGAAATATCTCATAAAATTACAAAAATATGAGTAATCATTCACGACTTATTTACATGAAAACAAAATTACATATCCTTTATATCTAATCCATACACCAACGGCCAAAAACACCTACAAACACTTTCATTCTTCAATTTTCTTCATCTAATTGATCTCTCTCAAGTTCTATCTCCAAGTTATAAGTGTTCTTCATAAATTCTACAAGTTCTAGTTTCATAAAATCAAGAATACTTCCAAGTTTGCTAGCTTACTACCAATCTTGTAGAGTGATCATCCAACCTCAAGAAATCTTTCTTATTTACAATAAGATATCTTTCTAATATAAGGTAATACTCATATTCAAACTTTGATTCAATTTCTATAACTATAACAATCTTATTTCGAGTGGAAATCTTACTTGAACTTGTTTTCGTGTCATGATTCTACTTCAAGAACTTTCAAGCCATCCAAGGATCCTTTGAAGCTAGATCCATTTTTTTCATTTCCAGTAGGTTTATCCACAAAACTTGAGGTAGTAATGATGTTCATAACATCATTCGATTCATACATATAAAGCTATCTTATTCGAAGGTTTAAACTTGAAATCACTAGAACATAGTTTAGTTAATTCTAAACTTGTTCACAAACAAAATTTAATCCTTCTAACTTGACTTTTAAAATCAATTAAACACATGTTCTATATCTATATGATATGCTAACTTAATGATTTAAAACCTGGAAACACGAAAAACACCGTAAAACTGGACATACGCCGTCGTAGTAACACCGCGGGCTGTTTTGGGTTTGATAATTAAAAACTATGATAAACTTTGATTTAAAAGTTGTTCTTCTGGGAAAATGATTTTTCTTATGAACATGAAACTATATCCAAAAATCATGGTTAAACTCAAAGTGGAAGTATGTTTTTCAAAATGGTCATCAAGACGTCGTTCTTTCGACTGAAATGACTACCTCTTACAAAAATGACTTGTAACTTATATTTTCGACTATAAACCTATACTTTTTCTGTTTATATTCATAAAATAGAGTTCAATATGAAACCATAGCAATTTGATTCACTCAAAACGGATTTAAAATGAAGAAGTTATGGGTAAAACACGATTGGATATTTTTTTATTTTTGTAGCTACGGGAAATATTAACAATTCTATACAAATCATATCCTAGCTAACTTATATTGTATTATACATGTATTCTAATATATTATGTAATCTTGGGATACCATAGACACGTATGCAAATGTTTTGACATATCATATCGACCCATGTATATATATTATTTGGAACAACCATAGACACTCTATATGCAGTAATGTTGGAGTTAGCTATACAGGGTTGAGGTTGATTCCAAATATATATATACTTTGAGTTGTGATCTAGCCTGAGACGTGTATACACTGGGTCGTGAATTGATTCAAGATAATATATATCGATTTATTTCTGTACATCTAACTGTGGACAACTAGTTGTAGGTTACTAACGAGGACAGCTGACTTAATAAACTTAAAACATCAAAATGTATTAAAAGTGTTGTAAATATATTTTGAACATACTTTGATATATATGTACATATTTGTTATAGGTTCGTGAATTGACCAGTGGCCAAGTCTTACTTCCCGACGAAGTAAAAATCTGTGAAAGTGAGTTATAGTCCCACTTTTAAAATCTAATATTTTTGGGATGATAATACATGCAGGTTTTATAAATGTTTTACAAAATAGACACAAGTACGTGAAAATACATTCTATGGTTGAATTATCAAAATCGAATATGCTCCTTTTTATTAAGTCTGGTAATCTAAGAATTAGGGAACAGACACCCTAATTGACGCGAATCCTAAAGATAGATCTATTGGGCCTAACAAACCCCATCCAAAGTACCGGATGCTTTAGTACTTTGAAATTTATATCATATCTGAAAGGTGTCCCGGAATGATGGGGATATTCTTATATATGCATCTTGTTAATGTCGGTTACCAGGTGATCACCATATGAATGATTTTTATCTCTATGTATGGGATGTATATTGAAATATGAAATCTTGTGGTCTATTGTTATGATTTGATATATATAGGTTAAACCTATAAGTCACCAACATTTTTGTTGACGTTTAAAGCATGTTTATTCTCAGGTGAATATTAAGAGCTTCCGCTGTTGCATACTAAAATAAGGACAAGATTTAGAGTCCATGTTTGTATGATATTATGTAAAAACTGCATTCAAGAAACATATGTCGATGTAATATATTTCTATTGTAAACCATTATGTAATGGTCGTGTGTAAACAGTATATTTTAGATTATCATTATTTGATAATCTACGTAATGCTTTTGAAACCTTTATTGATAAAATAAAGGTTATGGTTGTTTTAAAAATGAATGCAGTCTTTGAAAAATGTCTCATATAGAGGTCAAAACCTCGCAACGAAATCAATTAATATGGAACGTTTATAATCAATATGAATGGGACATTTCAGTTGGTATCAGAGCGTTGGTCTTAGAGAACCAGAAAATTTGCATTAGTGTGTCTTATCGAGTTTGTTAGGATGCATTAGTGAGTCTGGACTTCGACCGTGTTTTCTTTAAAAATGATTGCTTAACATTTTTGTTGGAAACTATATATTTTTAACATGTGAATATTATGTGATATATTAATCTCTTAACGTGTTTGATATTATGTGATAGATGTCTACCTCTAGAACAAGTCTCATTGACTCACCTAATAATAATGAAGAGTCAAATGTAAATTGGAATGATTCGTAGACTGATTCACAGGTTCCCGAAGAGGAACCGGAAGAAGAGTCGGAACCGGAAGAAGAATCGGAACCGAAAGAAGAATCGGAACCGGAAGAAGAAATAGAACCAGTGGGGGAAATAATAAAACGGTTAAGTAGAAGAAAATCCTCAACCAACCGACCAAAGTTAATTATGGTCAATGGTGTTTTCGCCAAGGAAGCAAAGTATTGGGAGGATTTCTCTGATGAATCGGATCCCGACAAGGATTCCGATGATGTTATAGAAATTACCCCAACACAATTTAATAAGGCAAAAGAGAACAATAAGGGAAAGGGCATAAAAATAGAGAAATTTGATTCCAAACACGATGAACTTTATATGTATCGTCAACACCCGTATTTCTTAAGTTGTGACAATAATCTTGACAAAAAATAATCAAAAAATAATCTTGAGGTTGAATGGATCTTTGATGGCTTGGAAGTTCTTGAAGCAGAATCATGACACGAAAACAATTTCAAGTAAGATTATTACTCGAATTAAGATAGTTTAGTTATAGAAATTGAATCAAAGTTTGAATATGAGTATTACCTTGATTTAGAAAGATAACCTACTGTAATTAACAAAGGTTCCTTGATATTAGATGATTACTTGGAATGAATTTGAAAACTTGGAAGTAGACTTGCAAACTTGAAAGTGTTCTTTGTGTTTTCTTGAGTTGTTGTTTTGTATGTTGATCTAGGTTAGGATTTATGAGCTAGATTGAGCTAGATTTTGATGAAGATGATGAAGAACACTTAGAACAATGGAAGAACACTTGAGAGAGAATTGTTTGATGCATGAAAGTTGAAAAATGAGAGTGTTATGAATGATGATGGAAAATGTGATATTGCACTTGCATATAAGGTTCCTTTAGTTTGTAATTTTGTGAGATATTTCATGCTAGTTGCCAAATGATGGTTCCCACATGTTTAGGTGACTCACAAGGGCTGCTAAGAGCTGATCATTGGAGTGTATATACTAATAGTAAATACATTTAGAAGCTGGGTATTGTACGAGTACGAATACAGGTGTATACGAGTAGAATTGTTGATGAGAATGAATGAGAATGTAATTGTAAGCATTTTTGCTAAATAGAAGTACTTTTATATGTGTCATGAAGTCTTTCAAAAGTGTACTAATACATCTTAATATACTACATGTATATACATTTTAACTGAGTCGTTAAGTCATCGTTAGTCGTTAAATGTAAGTGTTGTTTTAAAACCTTTAAGTTAACGATCTCATTTAATGTTGTCAACCTAATGTTTATTATATCTAATGAGATGTTAAATTATTACATTATCATGATATTATGATGTATGAATATATATATATATATATATATATATATATATATATATATATATATATATATATATATATATATATATATATATATTAAAATGTCGTTACAACGATAATCGTAACATATATGTCTCGTTTCGAAATTCTTAAGTTAGTAGTCTTGTTTTACATATGTAGTTCATTGTTAACATACTTAATGATAAATATAATTATCATTTTATCATGCTAAATATAGTGTAACAATATCTTAATATGATACATATGTACTTAGTAAGACGTTGTCATAACGATAATTGTTATATATATAGTTTCGAGCTTCTTAATTCAATAAACTCATTTTTATGTATATCACTCATTATTAATATACTTAGTGAGATACTTACTTATCATAATATCATGTTAACTATATATATCCATATATATATCATCATATAGTTTTTACAAGTGTTAACGTTCGTGAATCGCCGGTCAACTCGGGTGGTCAATTGTCTACATGAAACTCATTTCAATTAATCAAGTCTTAACAAGTTTGATTGCTTAACATGTTGGAAACATTTAATCATGTAAATATCAATTTCATTTAATATATATATATATATATATATATATATATATATATATATATATATATATATATATATATATATATATATATATATATATTAATATGAAAAAGTTCGGATCACTACAACATGAACACGGGTGCGTCTTCACATCTTACCTCCTGTATTAATAATCTTAGTACTGTTTTTAATAATTGCAAATATTCATCTGTAGCCGTTGGTAATGTAGCGACCCGACAAAATTGTCATTTGACGGCGCCGTCTACTTAGGTCCCGTTACGTGGTCATAAGTCTTTAAAACAACGTTTGACCAAAAGATATGTCGCATTCATTTCAAATGTAAAGATTGTTCAAAGTTTACAAGAATAGTTCCACCACAAGTTACGATACAAAGTTTTAAGTACAAATGAAACTTATGCGACACAATTTAAAAGTAGCCAAAAGACACTCCATGTATGCATATATACTCGACATCCAATGCAAGTATCAAAATAAAGAGCGGAAGCATGTAACACATATCGTTTAAAGACCTGAGAAAAACATAGAAATCTGTCAACGAAAACGTTGGTGAAATCATAGGTTTAAGTAAGTAAGTGAGTAAATAAGTAGATTGAACCACAAGATTTGCAACATCAAATTAATAGTTAACCATTCCAAAATTTGTTTCACGAGCACCCAATTATCAATGCTTAACATTTCTCCCATTGAACCCCATCACTTAGTACTAGAACATACACTGTTTCTCGAAAATATATTTCATTCGTAAACGGTAGCGAACCGTTTGAATGAGGGTTTGTCAAACCCACATGGATCCATACAACATAAGTTCTCGCTTACACCCGGCAAGTGTAACTAATGATAATCGAATTGAGGATTTTGTTCTAAACTCGTATGTAGAATGTTTGTTTTCCTGTACTTGTGTTCACTTAGTAAAAGAAATGTTTATGTTTTCTCATCCCAAATGTAAGTTCAAAAAGAGTAAAAGTGGGACTATGATCTCACCTTGAGTGCACGTACGAAAAGTACTTCACAAAATAACGTGTGCGAAGGATAGTGCTAGTCTTGACCTAAACAAATAGGTCGTATCAATAACGGTAAACACGATAGGTCAAAGATGTTCAATTAGTCCTATGGCTCGTTACGACTCGATTATGTAGCATGTGAAATCAAATTGTCAAGTTTCATGCAAGGTACAAGTATATAAACAAGTTAGGAAGGTTGCATAATCATTTGGTTAAGTTTGACAAAAAGTCAAACTTTGGTCGGTCAAAGTCAACGAAAAAGTCAACACGTTCGGGTCGGGTCCCGAACTATTTTTCTGAGGTTTTTAATCATGTAGAGCATGTTAGGACAAGTTACATGTGAATCGGAGGTGCGTAGCATAGCAAACATTATTCGAAAATTGACAAAGTTGGACAGACCACTTTGGCGCGCCGCGCGGGTATATGGCGCGCCGCGCCATTACCTGTGCAGAGAATTCTGGCAGTTTTTAAGTTTTATGCACGAACCTAACTTCAAACAATCACCATTTATGACCCGCAAACAACCAAAACATGTATCTTATATCATCGGAAAGGTATTTTGACAAGGAACACAACTAACTACTTTTCATCAAGCGAAAACATCATTTACAATAACCGATTTCTCGCCAAGTGGTCATTCAAGGTCCATTTTCAAAGTTTCAAGTTCTTGAAATGCATTACATGATTCGGGAATCCAATCCACACATATGATATGCCGTTTCGAAGGTAATTACTCATGCAATACAACTAAACACTTACTAACAACATTTCATGGCATCCAAAGTATCAAAAGTTCATTTCAAGTTCATCAAACCCTAATCAAAATTCACAAAAATCACAAATCATATATTTGAAGTTTTCTTAATCAACCTACGCATCATAACGAAGCTAGTGATACTAGTAACACAATTAAAACATGAACTTTAACAATTTAACAACATTTAATCTTCCAAAATCAAAGATTAAGCAAACCCATTTTCAAGTGTTCAAACTAGTTACTCAAATCAACAAATCGAACAAACAAAACATATATTCATGTTATACACGAGCCATAGACACTAATTAACACTTTTATAATTCAAAAACATCAAGAACACAAAATCTAGTGATTTTAGAAAGTTACCCAAATGGAATGAAATTGGTATCAAGTTGTAGAGGATGAAGAGAGGATTCCAAATATGTAATTTGTTTTGATGTTAGCCTCCAAAATCAGATTTAGATGATGAATCTTGTTTGAGTTCTTGAGAGAAAATGGAAGTATGAAAAAGAAAGAAAGAGAGAAATGAGAGGAGGAGGTTGAAGGTTTGACTAGTTGACCTAGTCAAATCTTTGGCCTCTTTGCAAGTTTAGTCCCTCTAGTTCGGGTGCGGGTGCGTGAATTAACCAAACGAATTATTTAAATTTCACGAGAGTACGGGAGACGTTGTAATCCAATAACGAAATTATTAAGAATGTTAGCTAATTTAGGATACGAATCTAGTTACGAAGGATATTATCAAAATAAAAAGACGGGCGTTAAAATAATTTAACGAAAAAATGCGGGATGTTACATTATCCACACCTTAAAAGAAATTTCGTCCCGAAATTTAGTTGGAAGTAATAGTCGATGTCTCTTACTCGAGACCTTGCATTGTCAATGCTATGAATAAGTGAAGATACGTCCTTGGGCATTCCCACGAATTTGGACAGTCGGGGTTTTATGTTGTATTAAGGCTTGGTTTTACGATCCACAGTTTCAACCGGTCTTTCTACGAAGAGGAGTTGTCATCAATAGTAAGTTTATCTAGAAGGATTGCACGTTCCTATTCCGCAGGACACGTATCTAAGTTTGTTACATGGAACGTAAGGTAAACGGAAACTTAATTGAGTCGGAGGTTCTAAACGGTAGGAAGCGGTTCCAAGACGCCCCAAGATTTCAAAAGGATCAATATTGTGGATATAAATTTCCTCGATTTCCCGAAACGGATTACACCTTTCCAAGGTGTGGTTTTCAATATTACACGGTTACTGACTTTAAATTTGAGAGATTTTCATCTAACATTGGTATAACTCCTTTGGCGACCACGGGCCGTCTTGAGCCCTTCTCGGACTTGAACTATCTCAAAGGTTGTTTCTTGAATGATTTCGGATCTGATGATTTGCTTGTCACCTACTTCGGTCCAACGAATAGGAGAACAACATTTGTGGTTATATAAAGTTTCGAAAAGTGTGCGTTAACACGCGAGTGGTAACTACTGTTGTAAGAGGGATCAACTAAAGGCGACAATACAAGTTTGTAACATGTCTTTCCAAGATGTAAATTGTTCGTTTACTTAGCTCATCTGTTTGTGGAAGATACGCAGTACTCACGTCTAAACGTGTTCCGAAGGCTTTTTGTAAACAAGATGTGTAACGAGTATTTTCGATCAGGGATAATTGACAATGATACACCGTGTTGGAATATAATTTCTTAAGATATGCTTGGACAAGTTAGTTAGGGTTCGAAAGCGTTTGTTAGAACAGGTTTCTTGTCGGCTACTGAAAAATGTTCGTAAGGGCTAGTCACCCTCGTGGCGAATACTAGTAACACGTGAAGAGTCTCTCTCTCCATTGAGAAATTATATAAAAAGGTTTCCGTATACGGAAGTACGAGCGAAAAGATAGGAGTGAAATGAGAACTTAGAATAGGATGAGTTCACATTTTGAGGTAGCCATATCGCGCATCTAGTGGCCAAATGTTGAGACTTGGTGGGAAACGAGATAGTACACGTAGTTGTATAGCTCGGGGTTGAGTAGTAGTTGTCCGTATAACAGAAGCACAAGGACGTTAAGTCAAAGAAGAAAGGGGTATCCTTGGATTGTGTGTTATCTTTGGTCTCAGTAATATCAGACGGTAATAGTGAAATAGCAGAGCTATGTATCGTGGTACGCGATGACGAGAAGATTGATCGGATCCATAAATAAGTATTCAAATTCTCCGTGTAAAATAACGAATTTCAGCTTCCTTGATTTCGAGTCGAGAGGGGTTGTCTTTCAGGCGTTCACGTAGAAGTATTTCTATATTTGAGTTCCATTTTGTGCCACACGAATTTATCTAGTAAGGTTGGTGTGAAAAATCACGTTCAAAGTCCGGACACGGAAAATGTTTAAATTTTTTTTTTTTCCTTAGTACGTTAACGAGGTTAGAGGACGAGCGATACGGGAAAAATCAGAAATTAATCTTCGGTAATAATCGCGAGATCCAAAATTTTACGAATACAAGTCGGAGTCGTGAGGGTTTCTCCAAAATTAATTAATTAATTCAATTTTTTTTTTTTTTTTTGCGAGATCTACTGTAATACCTTGACCACTAACAATATGGTTTAGAATTTGGACTTCGTTTAACCAAAATTCTCACTTGGAGAATTCGGCATAGAGTTGCTCTTTTCTCAAGAGTTCGAGCGTAAGACGGAGACGTTGTTCGTTTTTCCTTTCCGCTTGAATAGCTTAAAATTATAAGTACGGTAACGAATTTGTCTAGATAAGTTTGCATACGCGGTTCCGGAGGTCTATGAATACGGGCGGAGCCTTAGATAAACTGAACGGCACTAAAAGAAATTTATAACTATCGTAGCGAGTTCGGAAAGCGGTTTAGGAGACATCTTCTCCCTTAACCCTCAGTTGATGATAACCAGAATGAAGGTCGATTTTAGAATATACGCGAGATCCGTGTAACGGTTCAAGAGGTTGTTGATACGGGGAAGAGGATATCGGTTCTTAAACGGAAATTATTTAGTTCACTAAAATCACATATATGTGGGGAAAACATTCCCTTCCTAACGTATAGGTTTTGGGCTCCCTAGTTCTATAGATGTCAAATCAAAGTTCGAATTACCTACCCAATAAGTTTGACGTACACTCTCCGATAAATTTTTCGGTACGCAATAGTTTTCCGTTGGTCACTTGAATGACCTAAGTAATATCTAGGGGGTGGTGGAGTGCAAATAGTAGGCTCCAAAGCCTTGGATACAAAACATTTATCGACATCCGAATCGAATAAACATGTAGTATAGGAGTTGTTAAGAAGAAACGTACCCGTGACTAGTTCATGTCATCTCGAGCATCCTCGGTGCTAATGTTGGAAGTTCGGCCACGTGTGTTGGGGTTGGCTTTCTTCGTTGGACATGCATTCCTAAAATGACCCGGTTGGCCACATTCGAAACAAACACCCGGCTTTTGTGTGTTGGGTCCCTTTTGACTGACGGGGGCGGTACTTCCACAATATTTGGCAATATGACCACTTCCCTGGCACCGGTGGCAAATTAGCTTGCCACATTCACCAAAGTGATGCTTGAAGCATTTGTTGCAAAAAGGTCGAGTTCCAGCATAACTTTTCTTGCCGACGGAGGTGAAAAGTTCCTTGGCAAAGTTGTTGCTGTTGTAGTTGCTGGATTGAGAGGCTTCCCATTTTCTTTTGTTGTTACCCGGTTGGTCCTCGGCCATTGGTGCCGGTGCTTCAATTTCATCCACCGTTTCTATAGATTGGCGAGGCATCGTTAAAGCCTCTTGTAGGTTGGCGGGTTTGGATGACATTACCCTGTGTTGAATGCTCTTCGGAAGGCCATCCATGTAAAGTTCAACTCTTAGGGACTCGAGAGTCATGAGGTTTGGACACATTAAGACTAGTTCAGCAAACCGTTGATTATAAGCTTCGAGGTCATTCCGGACCGTTTGTAAATTTCTTAGCCCCTGTTCGAGCCTTCGAGTTTCGTCGCGCGGAAAGTATTCGGTGATCATTCTTTCTCTTAATTCGGTCCAAGAGAGTGCGTGGGCTTCATCGATACCCACCGATTGTACATACGTGTTCCACCATGAGAAAGCAATACCGGTGAGAGTGAGGGTGGAAAACTTGACCTTATCTTGGTCCCGACAACCGCTTATGTTAAAAACGGCTTCCGTTTGTTCAAACCATCTGGTGAGAGCAACCGGTCCCTCGGTTCCATCGAAAGTGGGAGGTTTGCACCCCATGAAGTTCTTGTAGGAGCACCCCTCGTTTGAATTACCAGCTCCATGATTATTGTTGTTGGAAAAGTGATCGGCCACGGCCGCACCCACGGCGGTGGTTATCATTCGTTGAAGAGCTTGTTCGAGAGTTTCGGAAGGAGTATTGGGTTGACCTTGGTGAGCCATTGTTCCTTTATGACACAAGAATACCGTTGTTTAGTATTATCAATAATACTAATCGTGATATGGAAATCAAGATAAAGAGGAAATTTTTCCTTGACTCGCCTTAAATTCTTTATGTCATAATGTCGGAATGTTCATATGAGTCACCGTAATATAATCCCGGAAATTATATTACCCTGATTTATATGTGCATTCGACATCATTTCATATAGTCAAGGTGGCGTGTCAATCAAATCAACCACGTGAGATTAAGGTAGAATAAGAGTTAGATGTGAATAGAAGAGATCGAGTATAAATGCACAAGTAGTCAAGTAATTCCTACTCCAAGTCTATATGCCGGTTGTAGTCTAGACTCACTAATGTACCCTATGACTCGGGGTTGACACCAATGAACTCTAAATCCCTACAACCAACGCTCTGATACCAATTGTAGCGACCCGACAAAATTGTCATTTGACGGCGCCGTCTACTTAGGTCCCGTTACGTGGTCATAAGTCTTTAAAACAACGTTTGACCAAAAGATATGTCGCATTCATTTCAAATGTAAAGATTGTTCAAAGTTTACAAGAATAGTTCCACCACAAGTTACGATACAAAGTTTTAAGTACAAATGAAACTTATGCGACACAATTT
Source organism: Rutidosis leptorrhynchoides (assembly GCF_046630445.1). Lineage (NCBI taxonomy): Eukaryota > Viridiplantae > Streptophyta > Magnoliopsida > Asterales > Asteraceae > Rutidosis > Rutidosis leptorrhynchoides. Next base: position 278,752,195 of record NC_092340.1, on the reverse strand, counting down.
AAAAGTAGCCAAAAGACGCTCCATGTATTCATATATACTCGACATCCAATGCAAGTATCAAAATAAAGAGCGGAAGCATGTAACACATATCGTTCAAAGACCTGAGAAAAACATAGAAATCTGTCAACGAAAACGTTGGTGAAATCATAGGTTTAAGTAAGTAAGTGAGTAAATAAGTAGATTGAACCACAAGATTTGCAACATCAAATTAATAGTTAACCATTCCAAAATTTGTTTCACGAGCACCCAATTATCAATGCTTAACATTTCTCCCATTGAACCCCATCACTTAGTGCTAGAACATACACTGTTTCTCGAAAATATATTTCATTCGTAAACGGTAGCGAACCGTTTGAATGAGGGTTTGTCAAACCCACATGGATCCATACAACATAAGTTCTCGCTTACACCCGGCAAGTGTAACTAATGATAATCGAATTGAGGATTTTGTTCTAAACTCGTATGTAGAATGTTTGTTTTCCTGTACTTGTGTTCACTTAGTAAAAGAAATGTTTATGTTTTCTCATCCCAAATGTAAGTTCAAAAAGAGTAAAAGTGGGACTATGATCTCACCTTGAGTGCACGTACGAAAAGTACTTCACAAAATAACGTGTGCGAAGGATAGTGCTAGTCTTGACCTAAACAAATAGGTCGTATCAATAACGGTAAACACGATAGGTCAAAGATGTTCAATTAGTCCTATGGCTCGTTACGACTCGATTATGTAGCATGTGAAATTAAATTGTCAAGTTTCATGCAAGGTACAAGTATATAAACAAGTTAGGAAGGTTGCATAATCATTTGGTTAAGTTTGACAAAAAGTCAAACTTTGGTCGGTCAAAGTCAACGAAAAAGTCAACACGTTCGGGTCGGGTCCCGAACTATTTTTCTGAGGTTTTTAATCATGTATGAGCATGTTAGGACAAGTTACATGTGAATCGAAGGTGCGTAGCATAGCAAACATTATTCGAAAATTGACAAAGTTGGACAGACCACTTTGGCGCGCCGCGCGGGTATATGGCGCGCCGCGCCATTACCTGTGCAGAGAATTCTGGCAGTTTTTAAGTTTTATGCACGAACCTAACTTCAAACAATCACCATTTATGACCCGCAAACAACCAAAACATGTATCTTATATCATCGGAAAGGTATTTTGACAAGGAACACAACTAACTACTTTTCATCAAGCGAAAACATCATTTACAATAACCGATTTCTAGCCAAGTGGTTATTCAAGGTCCATTTTCAAAGTTTCAAGTTCTTGAAATGCATTACATGATTCGGGAATCCAATCCACACATATGATATGCCGTTTCGAAGGTAATTACTCATGCAATACAACTAAACACTTACTAACAACATTTCATGGCATCCAAAGTATCAAAAGTTCATTTCAAGTTCATCAAACCCTAATCAAAATTCACAAAAATCACAAATCATATATTTGAAGTTTTCTTAATCAACCTACGCATCATAACGAAGCTAGTGATACTAGTAACACAATTAAAACATGAACTTTAACAACATTTAATCTTCCAAAATCAAAGATTAAGCAAACCCATTTTCAAGTGTTCAAACTAGTTACTCAAATCAACAAATCGAACAAACAAAACATATATTCATGTTATACACGAGCCATAGACACTAATTAACACTTTTATAATTCAAAAACATCAAGAACACAAAATCTAGTGATTTTAGAAAGTTACCCAAATGGAATGAAATTGGTATCAAGTTGTAGAGGATGAAGAGAGGATTCCAAATATGTAATTTGTTTTGATGTTAGCCTCCAAAATCGGATTTAGATGATGAATCTTGTTTGAGTTCTTGAGAGAAAATGGAAGTATGAAAAAGAAAGAAAGAGAGAAATGAGAGGAGGAGGTTGAAGGTTTGACTAGTTGACCTAGTCAAATCTTTGGCCTCTTTGCAAGTTTAGTCCCTCTAGTTCGGGTGCGGGTGCGTGAATTAACCAAACGAATTATTTAAATTTCACGAGAGTACGGGAGACGTTATAATCCAATAACGAAATTATTAAGAATGTTAGCTAATTTAGGATACGAATCTAGTTACGAAGGATATTATCAAAATAAAAAGACGGGCGTTAAAATAATTTAACGGAAAAATGCGGGATGTTACAGGTAACGGGAACACCATTCCAGTCACTAACACCGGTCATAGCTTGTTACTCAATGTTCACCGACCGTTACATTTAAATAATGTTCTTGTGACCCCTAACATCGTTAAAAACCTCATATATGTTCGTCAGTTTACCATTGATAATCTAGTCTCCGTTGAATTTGATCCTTTTGGTTTTTATGTGAAAGATTATGTGACGAGACATCTGCTTCTCCGATGTGATAGCACCTGGGATCTCTACCCACTTACATCATCCACCTCTCACTCTTCTCAGCAGACTCTTCTCACCAGTCCGGTTATATGGCATCAGCGCCTCGGTCATCCCGGACATGCTGTTTTTCAAAAACTCATTTCTAATATAGATATTATTTGTAATAAACCGTCGCCCCCGTTCTTTGCCATGCCTGTCAGCTTGGCAAACACGTGCGACTCCCTTTATCTGTTTCTAGTTCTAATGTAAATGCTACTTTCGATATTATCCATTCGGATTTATGGACATCTCCCGTTCCTAGTCTTAACATGGTATTAGAGCGGGTTTGATCCCGAAACCTAGTCAGCCGTCACGAGCCGCTGCTCTACACTCACAGGCTCACATCCGTGAGCCTCTTTCTTCTTCTTGTTCATATTTATTTTTCTTTTTCTAAATATACGTACATCACCATCTCTCTATACTCTTATATGTTTATTATTAGCCAACCTCAAATCAAGCTGTACAAACATTAAAAAAAAAAAAAAAAATGAAGAACCCAGCGTAACCGATGTCACCAAGTGTTAGCCATCCACCTAGCCTTTTTACATGTACCACAGCCTCCAATCCTTTTTACATTTTTTTTTTCTTTTGTTTCTTAACCTTGCTGTAACCGAAGTAATAAAAATAGCGGCCATCAAGTAACGGGAAGTAAATTAGCCTTCTATCTTTGCTATTGATTTTTACTAAGAAAATAATTAAAAAGTAATATTGCCGCTTCATGGAACCCGATACCTACCGGCACTCTAACTTTACCCTTTTATGTATTTATTTATTTATTTATTTATTTTGTTTAGTTATTTTCTTTATTAAATAAAACCTTAACCGGCGTGGGGCTGAGCCGCCTAGCTTGAATAGGTTCCAAAACCCCCAAAAAAAAGATAATACTGTCAAAAAAAGCTTATTTGCAGCATTGAAGAACATTGGTATTGTCGACATAGTTGTATGCACAAGTCCTGCTCAATCCTTAGGCAAATCAAGCCACGACGTAGAAAAAAAGACGTTACGGAAAAAGAAACGCAGTCAAGCCGCAACGATATCAGCGAAATCAGTCTATTTGGTGCAACAAATGAGAAAAAAAAGTTTCTTTTATGTCTTTATTTAATGTTTATTGTTTTGTTTCAGTCCGAACTTTCGCGATTTCGCCGTTCGGACTGCGGGTTAGTGTTAGACGAATTAGGTTAGACCCAAGACCGATTGTGGGATTGAGTCCATTAGGGTTTAATTAGTTGTCATGGTATGTGTATTCTATAAATACACTAGATGGTAATGCCCGTGCGTTGCACGTTTTGTTCCATGTTTCAATATTACATTAATCGCATAACAAATTGTTAAACGGAGAGGAAAAACTTGTTGGTACGTGAAGCGCTTTATTGCGAAGGCTAGCAATACGAATGTGGAATATTAGAATATAAACATACATATATTAATTTGTGTCGTCTATTATAAAATCTATATATATATATATATATATATATATATATATATATATATATATATATATATATATATATATATATAAACAACCAAATACTATATAGAAGCAATCATATTTCAATATTAGTTAACCATAGCTTATCTTTATTGTAGCAATATATGTCAATCTTTTAACTGAAATCGATGGCACAAATATCACAATTGTAAGATAGAATGTTTATCTTCAAATAGGCAACAATATATAATATTGAAAGGAAATACAAACGATTTTCAATTTAAAAAGGTAATTAACACAAACATCTAAATAAAATATCTATAACGAATGTAACAAAAGAAAACACGGAAAAATTATAACTAAAATTCACAAAAATAAAATGTACTCAAAAAATATCTCAAAGAAGTGATACTGTAATACATCTTCATCCTTCATGTGATAATGTGATAGATGATACTCGACATTAGAAGATCAAACATCTTCATCCTTCATGTGATAGATGGTACTTAACATTAAAAGATCAAACATCTTAAAAAATGATGATGAAAAGGAATATTTATATAAGTCTCAATTATTTCATTTGAAAAATGTAAGTGATGTGAAAAATGATAAAGTAGTATATATAAATGACAATGACCATCAATTTAATTAGGTACTTAATGTAAGGAAATCGGAAAGGTTAACCATATTTTTATTGTTATTATTTATGATATGATATAACATAAAGTTATTCTGAATTGTTAGGGAAAATGAAAAGTTTAGAACTATTACTATTATGTATACATGCGTCAATTTTAGTTATTAAGAATATTTATGATTAAATTGATGACAATAATAACTTAATATTAATAATCAAACTAAAAGACTATGTTATCATGATTACTTAATCAACTATTTATATCATATTTATATTTTTATTTTCTTAAACTCGTCTATTATAATAAATAAGTAATCATAATTATATTAAAACTCACAATTTTATAATAGTAAGGTAATCATAATATTATTGAAAATGATTTTTTATGTAACTTTTTGGGGTAACTTTTTTATATTACCATTTTAGTATATTATATTGTGAAGGTAAATCATATTTAATAGCATAGAACTCTACTTTTATTAAAAACTCAAAATTTTAAGTAATATTTAGGTTAAATTTCACGTACTCGAGTATACTCAACTTTAAATATTATTATATATAATAATAGAAGATTATAGTTTTACCTTCTTCTTTTTTTTTTACCATAGTTTAAATATATTAAAAAAAACCCACAGATAAAATATATCTATTAAGCCTCATTATTTTTTGATGATATGTATAAAATATATTTAATAAAAAATCCGTATAATATATATATATATATATATATATATATATATATATATATATATATATATATATATATATATATATATATGAAATGAGTAATTCATAAGTAAATTACTTTTATAACTTTTTTACTATAATATTAATAAATGAAAGGGGTAATTCATACTTAAGTTTTTACTATTCTTTACCACCGGAATAAATGAGATAGGTAAATCATACTTAATGATCTAAAAATCAATTAATACTCAATGACCTAGATTTTTACTATAGATTTCAAGTTTTTACCATTTTTTACCACCACAATAAATGATATGGGTAAATCACACTTAATGATCTAAAACTCAATTACTATAGATATAATATATATCACAATAAATGATATGGATAAATCATACTTAATGATCTAAAACTCAATTACTGTAAATATATATATAGATTTCAATAACGAATAATAAAGCGCGGGTTTCTATTGTTAACATGTCCTTCTACATCTTATGGGGTGAGGATCCTCGTTATATCAATATGGCATAATTTTGAGTCGATTATAAATTTAAAATTATGAACAGTTAATATCTTTCATTGTAATTTTTGAAATCTTAAAATATTTTTTTCATTACTTTAATTTTAAAATGTGTTTCAATGAAGATCGAGTATAAATTAATTAAGACAATTTATAGTTTGTACACCATAATCCCATTTTGTACTTTTAAACCAATTAATAGAAATTCTTATATCAATTTGACATAAAAAGTTTGAGTCGATTATAAATCAAAATTATGAACAGTTAATATCTTTCATTGTAATTTTTGAAATCTTAAAATACTTTATTCATTACTTTAATTTTGAAAGGTGTTTCATTGAAGATCTGAGTATAAATTAATTAAGACAAATTATAGTTTGTATACTATAATCCCATTTTGTACCTGTAAAGCAATTAATAGAAATTCACAGAAAAGGCAATGACATTTTTTCTGCTCCACTTTTCTCGGGTGATTCAAATCTCATCGAAATTTTTATCAATCTTGTTGGTGGGGTGGAGATGGGTGGGAGTTATTATTATCATAAGGATGACGACTAGTGGATGTTTTAGGTTTGTAACAGCAAATTCAATGGAACACGCTGATTCACAATTGAGGTGGATTACACTTGTGACCAGGGTGGTATTTTTCGGGGCATCGAAAGCACAAATTTTGACTTCGTCGGAATTGTACTTCTGTTGGGATAAGGCGTTTCACTGGAAGGGATGTAGTGCTAGCTAGTTTTAGGGGTAGTTAACAGCGGGGGAGGTGGTGAAGGTGACGTTTGAGAAGTGGTTGTGGTGTTCGATTTAGGAAGATATGGTGTTTGGTGAGTAGAGAATGGAGGTTGGTAACGTGTAACATATAATGTTGGAGCTAATCGATTAGAGTGTGTGCCACATAAAAAACTGAAAGAAAATATTGTGTGTATATAAGCTTAAGGGAACATTCTTTTATCACCAATTGGTTTTATGTCTTATATACAAGACATACTAGAAAATACATTTTTTTGTGGCGCGAAAAATCGCCGCAATAAATAGGTTTTATCGCCGCAAAAGATCTTCTGCGGCGAGGTATCGCCGCTTTAAACCTCGTCACCGTAAGTTCGCCGTCTTAAATCTTTTGCGACGAGTTTTTGCGGCGAACGAAAGTGGGGCCCACTTTTATTAAGAAAAAGAAAATGGAAATTCTTTTTTGCGGAGACTTATTTGCGGTGAGTAGTGTGACTGACAAAAAAAATTGTCAGGTTTTTTTTTGCGGCGATCATCGCCGCTAAAAAGCTATCTGCACCAGAAACATGATTCTGCTTTATTTTCAGCATCCTACCCGAAATTTTGGGCGTTTTTCCGAAACCTATTTCATACGATTTTATAGCAGCTAACAACATATAACACCAACATTAATAAACATCAAACAACACTAGAATAAATATATGTTTACGGAAAGTTGTAACAACGATACAAACTACAAATATTAATGTTCAACAAATTCAATTCGGCGTTTTTACACAAACTACCGCCTCCTTTTCAAAGCTCGTGTATCCATAAATCATCACCATCATTATTTCAATTGAAGTCATCAAGTCCATCACCATCATCATCATCATCATCATCATCATCATCATCATCCGATTCATCCACCAACTTGGGTCGTTTTTCACTTCCCTTTTCTTTACCCTTATCTTTCTTTTTCTTCCCTAAGAACTTTTTCATCACTTTTTGCATCGGTTCTTTCATGGTTTGTTTGACGGACTTTTGTACACTTTGTAGTCCATCTAGGGACTATCTGCCGGTATGGTTTGAACCCCCAAGAGATGGGTGTGTGATGTCAGAATCAACCATGAAGATGCATACCATTGGAAAAGTAAAATAGAATAGACTACTAGTTGTGTTTATGCAATCATGTAAGATCTTATGTCAGGTGGTGGGGTCTACCTTGTTTCTTAGATCTTATGTCAGTACCTGATGTAGCCATATATTTTAGATACGCATATTTGGGCATGAAGTGATATCGGCATTGTTAATGTCCAAGAGAGCTCTAGAAGGTTCACTCGAGATAGCAGAACGTCAAGCAAAAAAGTTGAAACTAATGTTAATCTGTAGTTTGGTAGCATTTGTGTTGTGTTTCCTTTTCAAGTAATCAATGTAATGTAACATCCCAACCCGTTAACCAACCAAAACTGCAAAATAAAAAAATAAAAAATTGAAGCAGGCCTGCCCAGGCAGGGTGCGCGGCGCGCAGCCCTACCTGTGCGCGGCGCGCACAGGGCCTGGCAGCCCGCTGTCCAACTTGTTCCATTTTCGTAAAAAGATCTAACACTTCCCATCATTTTTAGACGAAATGCTTTTCATATCATATTAGTATAAGTAAAACTAACACGAATCAATGATAAAACGAGTTTTACATTGCGGGGCCCACATTTGCCCAACATACCATTAAGTACGAAATACGAGTTTCGACCACAAAAAGTTTAATTGTCAAACGTCACTAGAGCATGGTGTTTGGGGTTAAACTACCCAAATCTTGGTCGAACTTCCAAAAAGCTAAAACTCTCGAGAGCCACTAATCCAAGCGAATACCTTTGCCCTTATCCAAGCCGGATCCTAAAAAGGTAAACAACGAGAGGGTAAGCTAACGCTTAGTGAATGCAATAATTATACACATACATATATAACCTACTTACTCGCAATCACATACACAATTACCTCATACACGCTAGCAATTTAAATGACATAATAACGCAAGGTATAACGCTAAATCTCCAAGACTACAAGCTAGCACAAACAATAGCATATATAACTCGAATAATATAAAGTGCCACACTACAAACACATAACCATGGTTAACCCATAGTACAAAGGAATGGTACTTCGAATTTCCCATCGGTGTTCCCAACAACCGTTAGCGCACAACGAATTATAACACTAACCCCGGAGTGGTATCGATCGCCCGAACTTTAAACCCACCCGTCACGTGTAATGTGGTATCAAACGCCCGAACTTTAAACCCACCCTACACGCCCACACACATACATGACATGGCATCGAACGCCCGAACTTAAACCCATATCATATATTGACCCGATGTGGTATCGACCGCCCGAACTTAAACCCACATCGAATCTCGTACAAGTAAATACATTATATACACACATGTATAATCATTCCACTCACCTTGTCGACTTGGCGAGATTTCCAACAATAACTTGTAACCTTCAAAGCGAGTCACCTAACACAATTAATTCCCATTTAATTCACATAATAAGTTAGACTACCCACCAACTAACCTCACTAGTGCATTTATGACCCATTTGCACTAGAATCGCACATTAAAGGTCGAGACCCACAACTAATCACTAAAAGCTAGTGACTAAGGTTCTAAGACTTCCATCAACACATAACTAGGGTGTTTTCATACTCAATTTATCCCGCTAGGTCAAACCCACCCATTTGACCCATTTCAAGTCAACCATAAACCCTAGAACCAATTTTACTAGCATCACAAGTGAGCTAGTGAATAACTAACCATTTTAGACTCAATAACACCAATTATTACTTTGAAACCCTAGGTTAGTCATTCTTGAGTCCTCTTGACTCAATCTTACCCAAAACCCCCAAAATCACCAACAAAAGGTTTTATGTTCATTACTAACCCAAGTTCTAACCCTTAAACAAATTAAATTAAGGAAATCAAAATTAGAACTTACCACCACAACCAAAACGTAGCTAGAGGGGAGATGAACAACCTTATAACCCGAGCTAAGACCCGAAACTAGCTCCTTCTTCCTTTACTTGAGCTTTCTCTCACTCAAATTTGGGTTTCTCTCACTATAATTAAAGTAGAAAGAAAATGGTGGTTGAAAGTGGAGTTATGACTCCCAACCCACTGATCTGTGATCTTATCTCGTCCCCGAGTGAAATTACCACAATGTCCTTCCAAAATATCTAATTAAAAAGGCAGAATTCGGCTACAGTAGGAGTGCGCCACGCGCACCCTTAAGTGTGCGCCGAGCGCACCTAGGCCTGAACAGAATCTGACTTCTGTTTAAATCCAGAATTATTCCGACGCTTTATGTACTATAATTACACGTCTGTACAATAATTATTAGGGTGTTACATGTAACCTCGTTAGTTCGAAGTAATTTGTTGTGTTTTCTTTAAGATGGATGAAATGTACCTCGTTAGTTTAAGTTTCTAGTTTTAAGTGTCTAGTTTTAAGTTTCTAGTTTAAGTGTAACGACCCGTCAAAATCGCTATTGACGCGGCACGTTAATCATTGATTCCACAGTGAGGTTTTGACCTCTATATGATACGTTTTGATAAAATATTGCATTCATTAAAATAAGTAACTTTCTAAACATAGAAAGTTATAAACATGTGGGCAAGTGCTTAGGTATAAGCAAAACCCCGAAATACATAAGTCTTTAATTTACAGGTTGACATCACAGTCCAATTATTTATTACACAACGCAGTTTTATTTTGAATGCAATAAACTTTGTACAAAGCATGAGAGACTCCATGCAGGCAACAAGCACATCACAGCGGAAGCATTCTAAGAACCTGAGAATAAAACATGCTAAAAAGTCAACACGAATGTTGGTGAGTTATAGGTTTAATTGCTCGAGTCATAAACATATATAAAGATAGACCACAAGATTTCATCAAAAGTTAATAGATTCTACGTAACAGAGCACCCTGGCAACTAAACTTAACGCTATAGTGATAATTACCCCATTCGTTTTAATACACGCAAACCAACGTGTCTTAAACTCAAATAACATACGTCCGTTAAAAGGCTAGCGCTCTAGCTCGGACGGGGATGTCAAGCCCTATGGATCCATATACAATTATTCGCGCCCACCAATCCATATCCTATGTACTGGCAGCTACTAGTTACCAAAGCTAAGGGATTTTTGGTTTAACTCAGTGTAGAATTTAGTATGTACTTGTGTCTTATCGCGTTTAAAATAAATTGCATGTATTCTCAGCCCAAAAATATTTAAAGTATTTAAAAAGGGAGACTATAACTCACAGTTCAATATTGTGATTCAATATTGTAGGGAAATAGCGTAGACGTAATGATGGTAGCCGACTGTATGGTTGGCCTTGGATTCTAGAACAATACCCCGAACAATACCCAATATTACCTTAGCTTGAAACGGTTTGAAACCCGAATTAAAATACCCTCGTAAATACCTTATTATTATTAAACTTAAATTATAATATTAAAATTATAAATATCTTATCGTTTACAGAAGGAAGAAAAGAAATTGGGGTGAGTAACTCGTCGAACAAACTGGCGTATTTATAATACTTTTTCATTTACTGTAGCTCATGCGATCGTATGAGTTTTCAGTGTTTTTGCCATGCGATCGCATGGCGTTTTGTTTCTAGTTCGTCGACATCAAATAGTGCTACTGTAGCAATTCACTGTAGCAAAGTCAATTTTACTGTAGCAATTCACTGTAGCAAAGTCAATTTTACTGTAGCACTGTAGCAAAGTACGATTTCACTGTAGCAAATAGTGTTTTACTGTAGGAAAGTCGTTTTTACTTGTACATATACATATATACATACATATAATTGTTCATGAATCGTCGAGAGTAGTCAAAGGTAATTGTATATATGAACAGTTCTAAAATTTTGAGACTCAATCTAACAGACTTTGTTTAACGTGCCAAAATAATAAATCGTATAGAGAATTGGTTTAAATTAGTCGAAATTTTCCGGGTCATCACATTAAGTTTCTAGTTTCACTTTATTAATTATGTGTTTTAGTGGTCTTCTAGGGCGACGCCCGTTAAGTACGGTACCTATTGACATTTGTATAATATTCGATTCATTTACTAATTAAGTCGTTACATTACATGTGTGCTTCTGTTATACTACAGTGTTATACTACACTAATTAAGCCATTATAATCTTTAATTCGGTGCATTATTCAATTCATCTACTTAAAATGCGATTTAATTATAGTAATTGAAAAAAAATGACAATAACATAACAATTTGGTTCAAACCGAACATACAACATTGATGTTACCTAATAACGAAAATAAAATACGATACAAATAATACGAAAATACGCTTATTTTTTTATTTTTTTTTGCGGCGAGTTTTTTGCGGCGATATTCCTTTTGGCGGTATTTTTTTGGGAGGGAAAAACCACGATTATTAGCGGCGATACATGTCGCCGCAAAAAAAAAAAATTCAACGTTTGACCATTTCTGAGAAAAAAGAAAAGGGAAAAAATAATGTATTAAACGTGAGACCCTTTTTTTGCAGCGATTTGTAAGATCCATCGCCGCAAAAAATACATAGACCCCACTTGGACCTGAAAAGTAGTCAAAGAAATGAAATTTTTTGTCTTTTAGGGACTTTTTTGCGGCGAGATGTTTTATTTTTCTTGTAGTGATGGAAATAAAATTGATCCTACGTATAATTTACGGAAGTGGAAAGAAGCGAGAGATATTCGTTGGTCTGTAGGAATGCTGTAGAAAGTAAAGTATTGAAAAGGAAATCATTGCACGTAGAACTTGTATGTCGTGAACGTGGGGTCATTGCACACACATAATTCTTCTACCACTCTCTCTTATTTGACTATGCAATAACTGAAATAATAACTGCTAGAACTGGGTCATCCTTGTGATTTCTGGATATCCAATAAGCCTATGCAAATCAAATCCATAGTCTAAAAAATGAATTTATTGGGTCTTAATATTAGGGTCCAATAGGGTCTCAATTTATAAAGGATAAGATATCTTGTGGGTCCAAAATTGAACTACTTATATCACAAGGAAAAAGTGACGGGTCCAACGGGTCCTATGTTCGGGTCTAATGGGTCTTACGTTTTTTATGGCCGTTTTCACCACAAGATTTCAGCGCGCGTTTTCATTGCCCGTTTTTGGCGCTAGTTATTCGTAGCGCGTTTTCCGAAGGCGGTTTTCAGCTCGCGTTTTCGGCGAAGTTTTTGCAGGCAGCGCGTTTTCGCAGGCGTTTTCGACGCGAGTTTTTCGCAGCGCGTTTTTCGCAGGTGTTTTTCGACGCGCGTTTTCAGCGCGGTTTTTGCATGGCGTTTTCGTCGAATGTTTTCAACGCTCGCTTTCTAAAAAAAATACTCATTTGAATCCATAAATTAAGTTGAGATCCAAGGAATCAATGAGAGCGCGACATGTGGCGTGAAAATCACATGTGATTGGAAAAAAAAATTCAAAATTTTTTTTTTCGAAAAAAAATTTCAAAATTTTTTTTCGGATTTTTTAAAATTTTTTTTCGCATTGCGAAACCGAAAACTTCAATTGGGAACGCGAGTCTGAAAATGAAAACGGAAATCGGAAACATAAAAAAAAATTTCAAATTTTTTTTTTTACGAAAAAAATTTCAAAATTTTTTCGGAAAAAATTAAATTTTTTTTTTTTGAAAAAAAAAATTTTTAAATTTTTTTTTTTCCCGCATTGCGAATCCGAAAACTTCATTTCGGAACGCGAGTCTGAAAATGAAAACGGAAATCAGAAACATAAAAAAAAATTTAAGAAAAAGGGTCTTGACCCGACCCAACCCGGGGGAAAATGGGTCTCGACCCAACCCGACCCGCTCTTGACCCGACCCGTTGGACCCGGTCAAAATTTCTGACCCGTTTAGACCCGGACTCGTTCAAACCCAAACCTATTTCGACCCGACCCAAACCCAACCCGACCCGACCCGACCCGACCCGACCCGATTGCCAGGACTAAATAAGCCCAACAATTAACCGATTAATCCAGATAACGGGCCGGCTTAACAATGGTGTGCCCGAGCCTTGAGCTATGATCAGTGTTGTAAAAGTCGTCCGACGCGTCGGCCGATGCGTCGTTATTTTGGGTTCTCCGTCCCGTTTTTTCTGAAAACGACTCAAAAGACGGTCAGAGCTAAAATTTCGGTCAAAGTCTGTCAAAGACGGTCAAAAACGGTCAAAGTCAGTCAAATTATCGTCAAGATCTGATATATTTTAAAATTAGGGTTTGTTTTCATATTTTGGGCCGCTCTTTTCTCTGTGTCCTTACTGATTATGTACTCGATAACATTAATTGAGTTTGAAGTTTGATTATTTTTCAATTCAAGTTCTTATTTAAGAAATTTATGGTACATAATCAACTATTTTACATATATATAAATATATATTTAAGAAATTATTAATAAAGTCAACGTTGGTCAACGACCGATGCGTCCCCGACGCGTCCCCCGACTCGGCCGACGCGTCCTTTTTAGATCTCGACTGATGCGTCCCCGACTCACGACTTTTACAACCTTGGCTATGATCCATAATGACTTCAGGGTTGCTAAAGCTTCTTCATCCATCAGTAATTCATATTGGTGTTCTTCAAATTCAGAATGATAGAGTTGGAAGAACAGCGATATCCTTGTTTACTAAATCTTTTAAAGGCAATAATTTTATAAATAAAAATATAACTAACAAGTAACAAGAAACTGGAAGAAATTAGTACTCCATTAGAACGAACCTAAATGATAACTTCGATCAACAAACTCGATTACACAACTCTACTGACTTCGAAATTCAAGTAGAACAAACAAGGCTACAATCTAATTAACAATCTAAGTAAGATTCTACTCGCCATCCAAATGAACACACGCTACTCCACATAATGGCAACACTAGCTAAAAAACTTGCGAAAAACTAACCACGACCAACAACTAAGATAAAACCCATCTAGAACTAAAACCATTTTTATTTCACAAACTTGAAGAACACCGTACAGAGGAAGGCTTGCGACCCAGCCTAACCAAATGCCGCAGATGTTTTGCAGCAGCGGCTTTATCGGCGGCTTCACGTTTGAGTGCCCGCTTGGCTCGACGATCATCCATTGCAGCAACCATGTCACGCGCAGCAGCAGATTCTTTCTTTTTCGGCTCACGAGAAGACGGACCAGCATGATCAGCCGAGTCTCGGAAACGAGGTTGTTGAGCCACCTCTTGTTTCCATCTTCGAATATAAACTTCATCTTCATCTTCCTCTTCTTCTTCATATTCATACGGATAAAAATCGTCTTCCACAAGATTAAAAGAAAGAATCCATGGAGCTCTTAGAAGAAGGCAAACACTCTCCTCAAACAAGTAGTCATGAACGGTGCCATCAAGAGAACGGCTGATGTAAAGGTATTCGAATGGGCGCGTGCATTGAGGACATGTAGGCTCCTTCTTACATGTGGCCCACTGGAGGATGCAGATCACACAGTAGGCATGCTCGCAACCTTTTACTAGTGCTGTATCTTCTAAAGCTGCAATCTTATTCAAACATATTGCACAAATTAATTCATCCTCTTCTCCTAATTTCTGATTATTCTGGTTTTGAATCCCTTCAGACCAACAAACCACATCTTTTTTCTTCTCATCCTCCTGTGCAAAATCAAATTCCTAAATCAATTATTATTATTATTATTATTATTATTATTATTGCTCTAATTAAATTAAAAAAAAAGAACTCTAGAAAATTAGGATTTATTTAACAACCAAAACAAAACGCTAGATATATACCTGGCGACAATGGATTGACAGATCTGGAAAGGAGGTGAAGAGGTGTTGTTGTTGAGCATCGATCCGAATGGGTGGTGAATCCATGGTGGCGGTGCAGTCGATTGATGTCACGATCAAAAGCTGCTTCCGTGCGTGGTAGAAATTAAGGAAATTTTCTCAGTCAGTCCAAGAAGGAAGATGAACGAACACGGCCGGTATACTTTTGTTTACTAATTATAAAAATAATACTCTGTAATAATGCGAAATTGTAACAAGTGTTTGGAAAAAGTTGTATATGTGTAATTACTTACCTTAATGATCTTATATATACGTAGTATATAGATATGAATAAATATAAATACAATCGAGAGTAGGCGCGTGTGTTACTTGTGGGAAAAGTTTAGGGATTTTAACGATCAATTCCGTTAGATTTTAACGGAAATAAATCTTCTAAATCTAGATAGATTTAGTTACCATATTTGAAGACTCCTAACTAATACTACTAGTACTCTATTTTTTTTTTTTTTGTAAAAATTAAAAAAAAAAAAAAAAAAAAAAGCAAGACTCCTAATTAGTTACTCCGTACATAATTAAAACGTATTATTATTATTAATATTAATATTATAATTTGACTAGTTTTTATTGTATTAGACTTTAAATAATAATTTTAATTTTAATTTACATTCTATTTCATTGTGTTGCACTAAGTGGATTGGATGGAGTTCCAGGTTTTAAACTTAACTGAAAAGCTATTTAAAAATCGAAGTTTATGTAAAAATGTACTCTATCCGTTTTAAAATAGTTGTCCTGTTAGACATTTCAAAGTTAATTTATTAAGTTTTGACTTTAGTAATTTGTTGTTGTATGCTATAGAATATTTGATGAAACTTATATGAATAAATTCGTTTCCAAATGTGTTTTCATTTGATATAACTTTCATTCAATATTATATAACACAAAGAAAGATATTTAAAGTCAAAATTGAAGAAAAAAGACTCAAAAGGTTTAAAATATAACAATTTTTCTAAGACGGAGGGAGTATATTAGTATACGATTTTTTATGTAACGGCAGAAATATTATTCATGAAAAAATTTAGGGAGGAGCTAGAAAACAGAAAAAGATTACTGAGAGTACATGATTGTTATAGCTTGAAACAAGTAAATAACTAAGATTAAATAAATAATTTAAGTTGAACTTAAAACCTAACAGAAGTCGCGAAGTGTGTGTGTATATATATATATATATATATATATATATATATATATATATATATATATATATATATAGTAGAGGGATCAAATGAGAACCATTTTGAGAATGAGAACTAAGGTAGTCGAGCAAAAAGTGGGACGAGGCCGAACAAAAATTGTTCTAGTCGAACAATTTTTATTTTTTGTCTTTAGATGCATTTGTTTGCTTGGTTCTACATTTTATGTAGAACAGGACTGTTCTACACCAATTTTCATCAAATTAAGTTAGGGTTTAGATTTTAGGGTTTAGGGTTTAGATTTAGAGTTTAGAATGAGTTTTTACACGGACGGTTTAGAGTTTAGGGTTTGGGGTTTTGGGTTTACCCTAAACCCCAAACCCCAAACCCTAAACTCTAAATCGGGCTAAATAAAAAAAAGTTGATTTTGATGTAGAACATGTGAAACTCGAACAAAAATGCTGAAATTCGAACTAATTTGGAGAAATTTGAACTTATTTATGTTCTAAAAAATTATAATTAGAAGAAATCAGGTCCAATTTGAAAAAAATTTAAAAATTCGAACATGTTCTACATTTTTCTGTTCTACCTTATGTGTTCTACATTTTCACCAGCTCAAAAATTGCTCGACCATGAAAAAATGCCCTAATTCGAACCAATTTCCGTTCTACAATTTTGTAGAACCGAACCAAATTTTATAGAACCAAACAGAATTGTAGAACAAGTGATTTTCATGCATCTTATCTTTTCGTTCGACTAACCACAAAATTGTTCGGCCGCGTCAATTTTTTGTTCGAATATGAGTTCTCAGGTTCTCACAGTACAAGTGTTCTCAGTGAATCCCTCCACTATATATATATATATATATATATATATATATATATATATATATATATATATATATATATATATATATATATATATATATATATATATATATATATATATATATCAACATTAGGATCTAACACACCTCCGTCAGAAAAACACCATGAAGGTAACACAAGGTGCACATAGTCACATATAATCACTTACACATGTCACAATTTACACCAAAAAAACAATACCCTTACTCCTTTTATCCAAATCAATATATTTAAAATTGTTTAATTTTTCAACAAACTCTTTCGTTCTTGAAGAGTTTGTACCCCGAGACGAAGTTATCGCGTCAGACGAAGCGGAACATCTATCCGCTTTCTTTGCTTATTCTCTCCTCATAAGACGTCGTAGCACATCATTACCAATTAACATACTCGGTGAAACTAGTCGGACTCGGATCTCCCCCGAGATTAACAATTTGTTTTTCAGCCACCTTGTCAGGGTCGACCTCAACTTGTATCGTTCTTCTTCAACTAGTTCCACTAACGGGAGGTGGTGTGTGTAGTGACCCGAACTTTTCCATGTTTATATATATTAAATGAAATTGATATTTACATGATTAAGTGTTTTCAATATGTTAAGCAATCAAACTTATTAAGACTTGATTAATTGGAATAGGTTTCATATAGACAAATGACCACCCAAGTTGACCGGTGATTCACGAACGTTAAAACTTGTAAAAACTATACGATGACATATATATGGTTATATATATAGTTAACATGATTTTATTATAAGTATGTATGTGACGATCGCTCCAAATCCATATGGACGAACACGTCATTCATTGATTTCATTGCGAGGTATTTGACCTCTATATGATACGTTTTGTAAACATTGCATTCTTTTGAAAAGGCACACCATAAATGAATATTTAAATCAAAGGTTTTCGACATCTGATGATTTTTACATATAGACAATCACCAAAAATAATAGTTTACAACAGTACATCTGTTGACAATGCAGTCAAAATAAGATACATGGTGATGATTTGGTGAATGCAACGTTTCCTTGAAAAATATGTCATGTAAGACTCCATGCACATAGCTTGTCTAACATCTAAGCAAACAGCGGAAGACTTCTAGGAAACCTGAGAATAAACATGCTAACAAGTGTCAACACAAAGGTTGGTGAGTTCATAGTTTTAATGTTTCGTATAATCTGTATATAAAAGTGGATCACAAGATTTCAGTTGTTCCATCCAGAAACGTTTATCAAAATATTCTACGAAATTGAGCACCCTGGTAACTAAACTTAACGTATATATAATTTATTCCCTTTGTATAATCATCTTAATAATACACACAAACCAACGTGTACGCTTCTCAAATAGCATACGTCCGTTAAAAGGCTAGTGCTCTAGCTCGGACGGGGATATCAAGCCCTATGGATCCATATATAACTACTCGCGCCCACCAGTTCTTATAACCGGCAGTTACTAGTTACCAAAGCTAAGGGATTTTCGGTTCAAACTCGGTGTAGAATTTAGTATGTACTTGTATCCATTGCGTTTAAAATAAAGTGCATGTATTCTCAGCCAAAAAATATAGATTGCAAAAGCAATTAAAAAGGGAGCAAATGAAACTCACGCATATAAATATTATAAAACAGTTAATAAAGCATTTGCATGTATTCTCAGCCCAAAAACGTAATGAGTAAAAAGGGAGCAAATGAAACTCACGCATATAAATATTGTAAAACAGTTAATAAAGCATTTGCATGTATTCTCAGCCCAAAAACGTAATGAGTAAAAAGGGAGCAAATGAAACTCACCTTATCAGCATATAAAGTCGTTCATCGTAATGTGATCGAAACTCAGAGTATCGAATAACCGTAGATCTCAACGTATCAATATTGATATTCAATATTGTAGAAAAGTACGTAGACGTAACGGAGATAATAAACACTAGGTTTGATTCACAAATATACCCCCGAACATTACCCATAACCTCCTTGGCAATAACCCATAATATCCTTAACTCTAGCTTGCTCGTAAACTCGTTTTGAAATCGTTTGGACATAACCTCGTCGTAGTATTTTATGTATAATACTAATAATATTACTAATAATAATAATAAGATTAATAATAATAATATTAATCTTAATAATATATATATATATATATATATATATATATATATATATATATATATATATATATATATATATATATATATATATATATATATATATTTGAGAGACAGAGAGATTTGAGAAGAGAAAAAGTAAATAAATCTGAACAAAATTGCGAGCTTTATAGACCTGGCCTAGTTCCCACTGCCATGCGATTGCATGGCTGGGTAGAAGGATTCCCATGCGATCGCATGGGGTCCTTTTGAAATGTCCCGTTCTTATTGATTAAAAACGTTCCATATTAATTGATTTCGTTGCGAGGTTTTGACCTCTATATGAGACGTTTTTCAAAGACTGCATTCATTTTTAAACAAACCATAACCTTTATTTCATCAATAAAGGTTTAAAAAGCTTTACGTAGATTATCAAATAATGATAATCTAAAATATCCTGTTTACACACGACCATTACATAATGGTTTACAATACAAATATGTTACAACAAAATAAGTTTCTTGAATGCAGTTTTTACACAATATCATACAAGCATGGACTCCAAATCTTGTCCTTATTTAAGTATGCGACAGCGGAAGCTCTTAATAATCACCTGAGAATAAACATGCTTAAAACGTCAACAAAAATGTTGGTGAGTTATAGGTTTAACCTATATATATCAAATCGTAACAATAGACCACAAGATTTCATATTTCAATACACATCCCATACATAGAGATAAAAATCATTCATATGGTGAACACCTGGTAACCGACAATAACAAGATGCATATATAAGAATATCCCCATCATTCCGGGACACCCTTCGGATATGATATAAATTTCGAAGTACTAAAGCATCCGGTACTTTGGATGGGGTTTGTTAGGCCCAATAGATCTATCTTTAGGATTCGCGTCAATTAGGGTGTCTGTTCCTTAATTCTTAGATTACCAGACATAATAAAAAGGGGCATATTCGATTTCGATAATTCAACCATAGAATGTAGTTTCACGTACTTGTGTCTATTTTGTAAATCATTTATAAAACCTGCATGTATTCTCATCCCAAAAATATTAGATTTTAAAAGTGGGACTATAACTCACTTTCACAGATTTTTACTTCGTCGGGAAGTAAGACTTGGCCACTGGTTGATTCACGAACCTATAACAATATATACATATATATCAAAGTATGTTCAAAATATATTTACAACACTTTTAATATATTTTGATGTTTTAAGTTTATTAAGTCAGCTGTCCTCGTTAGTAACCTACAACTAGTTGTCCACAGTTAGATGTACAGAAATAAATCGATAAATATTATCTTGAATCAATCCACGACCCAGTGTATACGTATCTCAGTATTGATCACAACTCAAACTATATATATTTTGGAATCAACCTCAACCCTGTATAGCTAACTCCAACATTCACATATAGAGTGTCTATGGTTGTTCCGAAATATATATAGATGTGTCGACATGATAGGTCGAAACATTGTATACGTGTCTATGGTATCTCAAGATTACATAATATATAATACAAGTTGATTAAGTTATGGTTGGAATAGATTTGTTACCAATTTTCACGTAGCTAAAATGAGAAAAATTATCCAATCTTGTTTTACCCATAACTTCTTCATTTTAAATCCGTTTTGAGTGAATCAAATTGCTATGGTTTCATATTGAACTCTATTTTATGAATCTAAACAAAAAAAATATAGGTTTCTAGTCGGAAAAATAAGTTACAAGTCGTTTTTGTAAAGGTAGTCATTTCAGTCGAAAGAACGACGTCTAGATGACCATTTTAGAAAACATACTTCCACTTTGAGTTTAACCATAATTTTTGGATATAGTTTCATGTTCATAATAAAAATCATTTTCTCAGAATAACAACTTTTAAATCAAAGTTTATCATAGTTTTTAATTAACTAACCCAAAACAGCCCGCGGTGTTACTACGACGGCGTAAATCCGGTTTTACGGTGTTTTTCGTGTTTCCAGGTTTTAAATCATTAAGTTAGCATATCATATAGATATAGAACATGTGTTTAGTTGATTTTAAAAGTCAAGTTAGAAGGATTAACTTTTGTTTGCGAACAAGTTTAGAATTAACTAAACTATGTTCTAGTGATTACAAGTTTAAACCTTCGAATAAGATAGCTTTATATGTATGAATCGAATGATGTTATGAACATCATTACTACCTTAAGTTCCTTGGATGAACCTACTGGAAAAGAGAAAAATGGATCTAGCTTCAATGGATCCTTGGATGGCTCAAAGTTCTTGAAGCAAAATCATGACACGAAAACAAGTTCAAGTAAGATCATCACTTGAAATAAGATTGTTATAGTTATAGAAATTGAACCAAAGTTTGAATATGATTATTACCTTGTATTAGAATGATAACCTACTGTAAGAAACAAAGATTTCTTGAGGTTGGATGATCACCTTACAAGATTGGAAGTGAGCTAGCAAACTTGAAAGTATTCTTGATTTTATGAAACTAGAACTTTTGGAATTTATGAAGAACACTTAGAACTTGAAGATAGAACTTGAGAGAGTTCAATTAGATGAAGAAAATTGAAGAATGAAAGTGTTTGTAGGTGTTTTTGGTCGTTGGTGTATGGATTAGATATAAAGGATATGTAATTTTGTTTTCATGTAAATAAGTCATGAATGATTACTCATATTTTTGTAATCTTATGAGATATTTCATGCTAGTTGCCAAATGATGGTTCCCACATGTGTTAGGTGACTCACATGGGCTGCTAAGAGCTGATCATTGGAGTGTATATACCAATAGTACATACATCTAAAAGCTGTGTATTGTACGAGTACGAATACGGGTGCATACGAGTAGAATTGTTGATGAAACTGAACGAGAATGTAATTGTAAGCATTTTTGTTAAGTAGAAGTATTTTGATAAGTGTATTGAAGTCTTTCAAAAGTGTATAAATACATATTAAAACACTACATGTATATACATTTTAACTGAGTCGTTAAGTCATCGTTAGTCGTTACATGTAAGTGTTGTTTTGAAACCTTTAGGTTAACGATCTTGTTAAATGTTGTTAACCCAATGTTTATAATAACAAAAGAGATTTTAAATTATTATATTATCATGATATTATGATGTACGAATATCTCTTAATATGATATATATACATTAAATGTCGTTACAACGATAAACGTTACATATATGTCTCGTTTCAAAATCATTAAGTTAGTAGTCTTGTTTTTACATATGTAGTTCATTGTTAATATAATTAATGATATGTTTACTTATCATAATATCATGTTAACTATATATATAACCATATATATGTCATCATATAGTTTTTTTACAAGTTTTAACGTTCGTGAATCACCGGTCAACTTGGATGGTCAATTGTCTATATGAAACCTACTTCAATTAATCAAGTCTTAATAAGTTTGATTGCTTAACATGTTGGAAACATTTAATCATGTAAACATCAATCTCAATTAATATATATAAACATGGAAAAGTTCGGGTCACTACAGTACCTACCCGTTAAATAAATTTCGTCCCGAAATTTTAAGCTGTTGAAGGTGTTGACGAATCTTCTGGAAATAGATGCGGGTATTTCTTCTTCATCTGATCTTCACGCTCCCAGGTGAACTCGGGTCCTCTACGAGCATTCCATCGAACCTTAACAATTGGTATCTTGTTTTGCTTAAGTCTTTTAACCTCACGATCCATTATTTCGACGGGTTCTTCGATGAATTGGAGTTTTTCGTTGATTTGGATTTCATCTAACGGAATAGTGAGATCTTCTTTAGCAAAACATTTCTTCAAATTCGAGACGTGGAAAGTGTTATGTACAGCCGCGAGTTGTTGAGGTAACTCAAGTCGGTAAGCTACTGGTCCGACACGATCAATAATCTTGAATGGTCCAATATACCTTGGATTTAATTTCCCTCGTTTACCAAATCGAACAACGCCTTTCCAAGGTGAAACTTTAAGCATGACCATCTCTCCAATTTCAAATTCTATATCTTTTCTTTTAATGTCAGCGTAGCTCTTTTGTCGACTTTGGGCGGTTTTCAACCGTTGTTGAATTTGGATGATCTTCTCGGTAGTTTCTTGTATAATCTCTGGACCCGTAATCTGTCTATCCCCCACCTCACTCCAACAAATCGGAGACCTGCACTTTCTACCATAAAGTGCTTCAAACGGCGCCATCTCAATGCTTGAATGGTAGCTGTTGTTGTAGGAAAATTCTGCTAACGGTAGATGTCGATCCCAACTGTTTCCGAAATCAATAACACATGCTCGTAGCATGTCTTCAAGCGTTTGTATCGTCCTTTCGCTCTGCCCATCAGTTTGTGGATGATAGGCAGTACTCATGTCTAGACGAGTTCCTAATGCTTGCTGTAATGTCTGCCAGAATCTTGAAATAAATCTGCCATCCCTATCAGAGATAATAGAGATTGGTATTCCATGTCTGGAGACGACTTCCTTCAAATACAGTCGTGCTAACTTCTCCATCTTGTCATCTTCTCTTATTGGTAGGAAGTGTGCTGATTTGGTGAGACGATCAACTATTACCCAAATAGTATCAAAACCACTTGCAGTCCTTGGCAATTTAGTGATGAAATCCATGGTAATGTTTTCCCATTTCCATTCCGGGATTTCGGGTTGTTGAAGTAGACCTGATGGTTTCTGATGCTCAGCTTTGACCTTAGAACACGTCAAACATTCTCCTACGTATTTAGCAACATCGGCTTTCATACCCGGCCACCAAAAATGTTTCTTGAGATCCTTGTACATCTTCCCCGTTCCAGGATGTATTGAGTATCTGGTTTTATGAGCTTCTCTAAGTACCATTTCTCTCATATCTCCAAATTTTGGTACCCAAATCCTTTCAGCCCTATACCGGGTTCCGTCTTCCCGAATATTAAGATGCTTCTCCGATCCTTTGGGTATTTCATCCTTTAAATTTCCCTCTTTTAAAACTCCTTGTTGCGCCTCCTTTATTTGAGTAGTAATGTTATTATGAATCATTATATTCATAGATTTTACTCGAATGGGTTCTCTATCCTTCCTGCTCAAGGCATCGGCTACCACATTTGCCTTCCCCGGGTGGTAACGAATCTCAAAATCGTAATCATTCAATAATTCAATCCACCTACGCTGCCTCATATTCAGTTGTTTCTGATTAAATATGTGTTGAAGACTTTTGTGGTCGGTATATATAATACTTTTGACCCCATATAAGTAGTGCCTCCAAGTCTTTAATGCAAAAACAACCGCGCCTAATTCCAAATCATGCGTCGTATAATTTTGTTCGTGAATCTTCAATTGTCTAGACGCATAAGCAATCACCTTCGTTCGTTGCATTAATACACAACCGAGACCTTGCTTTGATGCGTCACAATAAATCACAAAATCATCATTCCCTTCAGGCAATGACAATATAGGTGCCGTAGTTAGCTTTTTCTTCAATAACTGAAACGCTTTCTCTTGTTCATCATTCCATTCAAATTTCTTCCCTTTATGCGTTAATGCAGTCAAGGGTTTTGCTATTCTGGAAAAGTCTTGGATGAACCTTCTGTAGTAACCAGCTAGTCCTAAAAACTGGCGTATGTGTTTCGGAGTTTTCGGGGTTTCCCACTTTTCAACAGTTTCTATCTTTGCCGGATCCACCTTAATACCTTCTTTGTTCACTATGTGACCGAGGAATTGAACTTCTTCCAACCAAAATGCACACTTTGAAAACTTAGCGTACAATTCTTCCTTCCTCAATACTTCTAACACCTTTCTCAAATGTTCACCGTGTTCTTGGTCATTCTTTGAGTAAATAAGTATGTCATCAATGAAAACAATGACAAACTTGTCAAGGTATGGTCCACACACTCGGTTCATAAGGTCCATGAACACAGCTGGTGCATTAGTTAAACCAAACGGCATGACCATAAACTCGTAATGACCGTAACGTGTTCTGAAAGCAGTCTTTGGAATATCATCTTCTTTCACCCGCATTTGATGATACCCGGAACGTAAGTCAATCTTTGAATAAACAGACGAGCCTTGTAGTTGATCAAATAAGTCGTCGATTCTCGGTAGTGGGTAGCGGTTCTTGATGGTAAGTTTGTTCAACTCTCGGTAGTCGATACACAACCTGAATGTACCATCTTTCTTCTTGACAAACAAAACAGGAGCTCCCCACGGTGATGTGCTTGGTCGAATGAAACCACGCTCTAAAAGTTCTTGTAATTGGCTTTGCAGTTCTTTCATCTCGCTGGGTGCGAGTCTGTAAGGAGCACGAGCTATTGGTGCAGCTCCTGGTACAAGATCTATTTGAAATTCAACGGATCGATGTGGGGGTAATCCCGGTAATTCTTTCGGAAATACATCGGGAAATTCTTTTGCAATGGGAACATCATTGATGCTCTTTTCTTCAGTTTGTACTTTCTCGACGTGTGCTAGAACAGCATAGCAACCTTTTCTTATTAGTTTTTGTGCCTTCAAATTACTAATAAGATGTAGCTTCGTGTTGCCCTTTTCTCCGTACACCATTAAGGGTTTTCCTTTTTCTCGTATAATGCGAATTGCATTTTTGTAACAAACGATCTCCGCTTTCACTTCTTTCAACCAGTCCATACCGATTATCACATCAAAACTCCCTAACTCTACTGGTATCAAATCAATCTTAAATGTTTCGCTAACCAGTTTAATTTCTCGATTCCGACAGATATTATCTGCTGAAATTAATTTACCATTTGCTAATTCGAGTAAAAATTTACTATCCAAAGGCGTCAATGGACAACTTAATTTAGCACAAAAATCTCTACTCATATAGCTTCTATCCGCACCCGAATCAAATAAAACATAAGCAGATTTATTGTCAATAAGAAACGTACCCGTAACAAGCTCCGGGTCTTCCTGTGCCTCTACCGCATTAATATTGAAAACTCTTCCACGGCCTTGTCCATTCGTGTTCTCCTGGTTCGGGCAATTTCTAATAATGTGGCCTGGTTTTCCACATTTATAACAAACTACATTGGCATAACTTGCTCCGACACTACTTGCTCCACCATTACTCGTTCCGACACCATTTGTTCCTTTCGTTCTATTAACCCCTGGTCCGTAGACCTCACACTTCGCCGCGCTATGACCATTTCTTTTACACTTGTTGCAAAATTTGGTGCAGAACCCCGAGTGATTCTTTTCACACCTTTGGCATAGCTGCTTCTGATTGTTGTTGTTGTTGCGGTTATTATTGTTGTTGGGATGATTGTTGTAGTTGCTGTTGTTGTTGTTGTTGTTATTGTTGGGCCGTTTGTTGTAGTTGCGATTGATGTTGCGATTGTTGGGATAATTGTTGCGATTATTGTTGTAATTGCTGTTGTTGTTGTATTGGTGATTCTTATCACCGTTTTCCTCCCACTTTCTTTTGACTTGCTTCACATTGGCCTCTTCAGCAGTCTGTTCTTTAATTCTTTCTTCAATCTGGTTCACTAGTTTGTGAGCCATTCTACATGCCTGTTGTATGGAGGCGGGCTCGTGTGAACTTATATCTTCTTGGATTCTTTCCGGTAATCCTTTCACAAACGCGTCGATCTTCTCTTCCTCATCTTCGAATGCTCCCGGACACAATAGGCACAATTCCGTGAATCGTCTTTCGTACGTGGTAATATCAAATCCTTGGGTTCGTAACCCTCTAAGTTCTGTCTTGAGCTTATTGACCTCGGTTCTGGGACGGTACTTCTCGTTCATCAAGTGCTTGAATGCTGACCACGGTAGTGCGTACGCATCATCTTGTCCCACTTGCTCTAGATAGGTATTCCACCATGTTAACGCAGAACCTGTGAAGGTATGCGTAGCGTACTTCACTTTGTCCTCTTCAGTACACTTACTTATGGCAAACACCGATTCAACCTTCTCGGTCCACCGTTTCAATCCGATCGGTCCTTCGGTTCCATCAAATTCCAAAGGTTTGCAGGCAGTGAATTCTTTGTAGGTGCATCCTACACGATTTCCTGTACTGCTAGATCCAAGGTTATTGTTGGTATGTAGCGCAGCCTGTACTGCGGCTATGTTTGAAGCTAGAAAAGTACGGAATTCCTCTTCATTCATATTCACGGTGTGTCGAGTAGTCGGTGCCATTTCCTTCAAAATAGTTAAATGGAACAAGTTAATCATACAGAATATTAAGAGTAGTTAATAGTATTTCGTAGCATAATATGAACTCATTTATAAAAGCTTTTTCTTCATATTAGCATTTTATAAGTTTAAATTCGGGTAGTACCTACCCGTTAAGTTCATACTTAGTAGCTAATATACAATTCAACTACTACAATTCTATATGAAAAACTGATTATAATAATATTTCGCGTTCAAACTTTTATACAATATTTTACAAACTTACAATACCGCTTATTTTACATAAAGCATGAAATATAGCACACAATAACTTTGATACAAGATAGTTGTGAAGACAATTCTAGCTAGTACACAAGTCGTTCAGCAAAGGCAATAAAGACACGTAATTCATACGTCCAGAAACAAGTCATGCATTCTGGTTTTACTAGGACTACTTCCCATCCTTGGTCTTGTGCAACATAACCGTTATGGCCGTTGATAAGACAGCGTGTTGTAACGTCATCAAAGGGACGAGGGTTACGTAATGTCCAACAGTCCCGTAATAATCTAAAAACCTCATTTCTTACCCCAATTACCGACTCCGTCACTTGTGGAAACGTTTTGTTTAATAGTTGTAGCCCGATGTTCTTGTTCTCACTTTGGTGAGATGCGAACATTACTAATCCGTAAGCATAACATGCTTCTTTATGTTGCATGTTAGCCGCTTTTTCTAAATCACGAAGTCCAATATTCGGATATATTGAGTCAAAATAATTTCTTAACCCGTTGCGTAAAATAGCATTTGGGTTCCCCGCAATATATGCGTCAAAGTAAACACATCGTAACTTATGGGTTTCCCAATGTGATATCCCCCATCTTTCAAACGAAAGTCTCTTATAAACCAAGACATTCTTGGAACGTTCTTCGAATGTCTTACAAACTGATCTCGCCTTAAATAGTTGTGCCGAAGAATTCTGGCCGACTCTAGACAAGATTTCATCAATCATGTCTCCGGGTAGGTCTCTTAAAATATTGGGTTGTCTATCCATTTTGTGTTTTTAAACTGTAAAATAGACAAGAGTTAGATTCATAAAAAAAATACTTATTAATACAAGCAATTTTTACATATATCATAAAGCATAAGAACACTATATTCCATATATTACACCACACGAATACAACTATCTTATTCCGACTCGCTCGTTTCTTCTTCTTCGGTTTTGGTTCGTTTTGCCAAGTTTCTAGGGATATATGATGTTCCCCTAATACGAGCCGTCGTTGTCCACATTGGTTTAGAAAAACCTGGTGGTTTAGAGGTTCCCGGGTCATTGTTACAACTTAAGGACTTCGGGGGTTGACGATACATATAAAGTTCATCGGGGTTGGAATTAGATTTCTCTATTTTTATGCCCTTTCCCTTATTATTTTCTCTTGCCTTTTTAAATTCAGTTGGGGTAATTTCTATAACATCATCGGAATTCTCGTCGGAATCCGATTCATCGGAGAATTGGTAATCCTCCCAATATTTTGCTTCCTTGGCGGAAACACCATTGACCATAATTAACTTTGGTCGGTTGGTTGAGGATTTTCTTTTACTTAACCGTTTTATTATTTCCCCCACCGGTTCTATTTCTTCATCCGGTTCCGATTCTTCTTCCGGTTCCGATTCTTCTTCCGGTTCCGACTCTTCTTCCGGTTCCTCTTCGGGAACTTGTGAATCAGTCCACAAATCATTCCAATTTACATTTGACTCTTCATTATTATTAGGTGAGTCAATGGGACTTGTTCTAGAGGTAGACATCTATCACATAATATCAAACACGTTAAGAGATTAATATATCACATAATATTCATATGTTAAAAATATATAGTTTCCAACAAAAATGTTAAGCAATCATTTTTAAAGAAAACACGGTCGAAGTCCAGACTCATTAATGCATCCTAACAAACTCGATAAGACACACTAATGCAAATTTTCTGGTTCTCTAAGACCAACGCTCTGATACCAACTGAAATGTCCCGTTCTTATTGATTAAAAACGTTCCATATTAATTGATTTCGTTGCGAGGTTTTGACCTCTATATGAGACGTTTTTCAAAGACTGCATTCATTTTTAAACAAACCATAACCTTTATTTCATCAATAAAGGTTTAAAAAGCTTTACGTAGATTATCAAATAATGATAATCTAAAATATCCTGTTTACACACGACCATTACATAATGGTTTACAATACAAATATGTTACAACAAAATAAGTTTCTTGAATGCAGTTTTTACACAATATCATACAAGCATGGACTCCAAATCTTGTCCTTATTTAAGTATGCGACAGCGGAAGCTCTTAATAATCACCTGAGAATAAACATGCTTAAAACGTCAACAAAAATGTTGGTGAGTTATAGGTTTAACCTATATATATCAAATCGTAACAATAGACCACAAGATTTCATATTTCAATACACATCCCATACATAGAGATAAAAATCATTCATATGGTGAACACCTGGTAACCGACAATAACAAGATGCATATATAAGAATATCCCCATCATTCCGGGACACCCTTCGGATATGATATAAATTTCGAAGTACTAAAGCATCCGGTACTTTGGATGGGGTTTGTTAGGCCCAATAGATCTATCTTTAGGATTCGCGTCAATTAGGGTGTCTGTTCCTTAATTCTTAGATTACCAGACATAATAAAAAGGGGAATATTCGATTTCGATAATTCAACCATAGAATGTAGTTTCACGTACTTGTGTCTATTTTGTAAATCATTTATAAAACCTGCATGTATTCTCATCCCAAAAATATTAGATTTTAAAAGTGGGACTATAACTCACTTTCACAGATTTTTACTTCGTCGGGAAGTAAGACTTGGCCACTGGTTGATTCACGAACCTATAACAATATATACATATATATCAAAGTATGTTCAAAATATATTTACAACACTTTTAATATATTTTGATGTTTTAAGTTTATTAAGTCAGCTGTCCTCGTTAGTAACCTACAACTAGTTGTCCACAGTTAGATGTACAGAAATAAATCGATAAATATTATCTTGAATCAATCCACGACCCAGTGTATACGTATCTCAGTATTGATCACAACTCAAACTATATATATTTTGGAATCAACCTCAACCCTGTATAGCTAACTCCAACATTCACATATAGAGTGTCTATGGTTGTTCCGAAATATATATAGATGTGTCGACATGATAGGTCGAAACATTGTATACGTGTCTATGGTATCTCAAGATTACATAATATATAATACAAGTTGATTAAGTTATGGTTGGAATAGATTTGTTACCAATTTTCACGTAGCTAAAATGAGAAAAATTATCCAATCTTGTTTTACCCATAACTTCTTCATTTTAAATCCGTTTTGAGTGAATCAAATTGCTATGGTTTCATATTGAACTCTATTTTATGAATCTAAACAAAAAAAATATAGGTTTCTAGTCAGAAAAATAAGTTACAATTCGTTTTTGTAAAGGTAGTCATTTCAGTCGAAAGAACGACGTCTAGATGACCATTTTAGAAAACATACTTCCACTTTGAGTTTAACCATAATTTTTGGATATAGTTTCATGTTCATAATAAAAATCATTTTCTCAGAATAACAACTTTTAAATCAAAGTTTATCATAGTTTTTAATTAACTAACCCAAAACAGCCCGCGGTGTTACTACGACGGCGTAAATCCGGTTTTACGGTGTTTTTCGTGTTTCCAGGTTTTAAATCATTAAGTTAGCATATCATATAGATATAGAACATGTGTTTAGTTGATTTTAAAAGTCAAGTTAGAAGGATTAACTTTTGTTTGCGAACAAGTTTAGAATTAACTAAACTATGTTCTAGTGATTACAAGTTTAAACCTTCGAATAAGATAGCTTTATATGTATGAATCGAATGATGTTATGAACATCATTACTACCTTAAGTTCCTTGGATGAACCTACTGGAAAAGAGAAAAATGGATCTAGCTTCAATGGATCCTTGGATGGCTCAAAGTTCTTGAAGCAAAATCATGACACGAAAACAAGTTCAAGTAAGATCATCACTTGAAATAAGATTGTTATAGTTATAGAAATTGAACCAAAGTTTGAATATGATTATTACCTTGTATTAGAATGATAACCTACTGTAAGAAACAAAGATTTCTTGAGGTTGGATGATCACCTTACAAGATTGGAAGTGAGCTAGCAAACTTGAAAGTATTCTTGATTTTATGAAACTAGAACTTTTGGAATTTATGAAGAACACTTAGAACTTGAAGATAGAACTTGAGAGAGTTCAATTAGATGAAGAAAATTGAAGAATGAAAGTGTTTGTAGGTGTTTTTGGTCGTTGGTGTATGGATTAGATATAAAGGATATGTAATTTTGTTTTCATGTAAATAAGTCATGAATGATTACTCATATTTTTGTAATCTTATGAGATATTTCATGCTAGTTGCCAAATGATGGTTCCCACATGTGTTAGGTGACTCACATGGGCTGCTAAGAGCTGATCATTGGAGTGTATATACCAATAGTACATACATCTAAAAGCTGTGTATTGTACGAGTACGAATACGGGTGCATACGAGTAGAATTGTTGATGAAACTGAACGAGAATGTAATTGTAAGCATTTTTGTTAAGTAGAAGTATTTTGATAAGTGTATTGAAGTCTTTCAAAAGTGTATAAATACATATTAAAACACTACATGTATATACATTTTAACTGATTCGTTAAGTCATCGTTAGTCGTTACATGTAAGTGTTGTTTTGAAACCTTTAGGTTAACGATCTTGTTAAATGTTGTTAACCCAATGTTTATAATAACAAAAGAGATTTTAAATTATTATATTATCATGATATTATGATGTACGAATATCTCTTAATATGATATATATACATTAAATGTCGTTACAACGATAAACGTTACATATATGTCTCGTTTCAAAATCATTAAGTTAGTAGTCTTGTTTTTACATATGTAGTTCATTGTTAATATAATTAATGATATGTTTACTTATCATAATATCATGTTAACTATATATATAACCATATATATGTCATCATATAGTTTTTTTACAAGTTTTAACGTTCGTGAATCACCGGTCAACTTGGATGGTCAATTGTCTATATGAAACCTACTTCAATTAATCAAGTCTTAATAAGTTTGATTGCTTAACATGTTGGAAACATTTAATCATGTAAACATCAATCTCAATTAATATATATAAACATGGAAAAGTTCGGGTCACTACACCTTTTCCAGCTCACAAAACTTTTGTCTCAACGTTTGTCGACATATTTTTATATTAATATATAATATATAATTTATATAATTAATTATATATTATATTAAATTCACGTGCATAGTTGACTTGAAATTTTTGTTCCGATAAGTCGTACGTCATTACTCGACTTATGTCCCGGTTCCGATTTTTCGAACGTCCTTTCGTACACTAAGAAAACTGGCACTTTACCTTTCGTGACTCGTACATTTGTTAAAATATAGCCTTAAATTATCCCTAAATTATATCACTCAAAGTGTATCTTAAACTTTCGAGTGTTTTGGTCATTTACTTCTATAAATCATTGTCTCGTAGTATATACATATACATATATACATTTTTTTTTATTTTGAAATAGTGTTTTCATGTAGCAAAGTCAATTTTTACTGTAGCAAATAGTGATTTTCGAAAACAATGTAGCATTTTGGGTACTGTAGCAATTCGAAAATACTGTAGCAAATTAGTGTTTTACTTGTTTATTTTAAACGTTTTAATTCACTTATCTAAATATCAATCGAATTAACAAACGAATGTTACTATCGTTTACTAAATAACTTGAAATCATATATATATATATATATATATATATATATATATATATATATATATATATATATATATATATATATATATATATATATATATATATATATATATATATATATATATATGCACATTAAGTTATATATATATTGTTCGTGAATCATAGAGAACAGTCAAAGAATAATTGATTATATGAATATAGTTCCAAAACTGTCGTGACTCAATATTACAGACTTTGCTTATCGTGTCGGAAATGTTAATCATACAAAGATTAAGTTTAAATTTGGTCAGAAATTTCCAGGTCATCACAATGTATCTCATTAGGTATTTTAACAATGAGTTATATACATAAAAATGAGACTATTAAATTAAGAAACTCGAAAACGATATATATAACGATTATCGTTATAACGTCTTACTAGGTACATATGAATCATATTAAGATATTGATACACTTGGTTAATTATGTTAAATGATAAGTAAATATATCATTAAGTGTATTAACAATGAACTACATATGTAAAAATAAGACTACTAATTTAATGATTTTGAAACGAGACATATATGTAACGATTATCGTTGTAACGACATTTAATGTATATAGATCATATTAAGAGATATTTGTACATCATAATATCATGATAATATAATAATTTAAAATCTTATTTGAGATTATAAACATTGGGTTAACAACATTTAATAAGATCGTTAACCTAAAGGTTTCAAAACAACATTTACATGTAACGACTAACGATGACTTAACGACTCAGTTAAAATGTATATACATGTAGTGTTTTAATATGTATTCATACACTTTTGAAAGACTTCAAGACACTTATCAAAATACTTCTACTTAACAAAAATGCTTACAATTACATCCTCGTTCAGTTTCATCAACAAATCTACTCGTATGCACCCGTATTTGTACTCGTACAATACACAGCTTTTAGATGTATGTACTATTGGTATATACACTTCAATGATCAGCTCTTAGCAGCCCATGTGAGTCATCTAACACATGTGGGAACCATCATTTGGCAACTAGCATGAAATATCTCATAAAATTACAAAAATATGAGTAATCATTCATGACTTATTTACATGAAAACAAAATTACATATCCTTTATATCTAATCCATACACCAACGACCAAAAACACCTACAAACACTTTCATTCTTAAATTTTCTTCATCTAATTGATCTCTCTCAAGTTCTATCTTCAAGTTCTAAGTGTTCTTCATAAATTCCAAAAGTTCTAGTTTCATAAAATCAAGAATACTTCCAAGATTCCAAGTTTACTTCCAAGTTTTCTAAATCCATTCCAAGTAA
Source organism: Rutidosis leptorrhynchoides (assembly GCF_046630445.1). Classification (NCBI taxonomy): domain Eukaryota; kingdom Viridiplantae; phylum Streptophyta; class Magnoliopsida; order Asterales; family Asteraceae; genus Rutidosis; species Rutidosis leptorrhynchoides. The sequence continues at coordinate 278,717,602 of NC_092340.1, read as the reverse complement.
TCATTCAAGATCAAGAAACCTTTGTTACTTACAGTAGGTTATCTTTCTAATACAAGGTAATAATCATATTCAAACTTTAATTCAATTTCTATAACTATAACAATCTTATTTCGAGTGGAAATCTTACTTGAAATTGTTTTCGTGTCATGATTCTGCTTCAAGAACTTTCAAGCCATCCAAGGATCCTTTGAAGCTAGATCTATTTTTCTCATTTCCAGTAGGTTTATCCAAGGAACTTTAGGTAGTAATGATGTTCATAACATCATTCGATTCATACATATAAAGCTATCTTATTCGAAGGTTTAAACTTGTAATCACTAGAACATAGTTTAGTTAATTCTAAACTTGTTCGCAAATAAAAGTTAATCCTTCTAACTTGACTTTTAAAATCAACTAAACACATGTTATATATCTATATGATATTCTAACTTAATGATTTAAAACCTGGAAACACGAAAAACACCGTAAAATCGGATTTACGCCGTCGTAGTAACACCGCGGGCTGTTTTGGGTTAGTTAATTAAAAACTATGATAAACTTTGATTTAAAAGTTGTTATTCTGGGAAAATGATTTTTATTATGAACATGAAACTATATCCAAAAATTATGGTTAAACTCAAAGTGGAAGTATGTTTTCTAAAATGGTCATCTAGACGTCGTTCTTTCGACTGAAATGACTACCTTTACAAAAATGACTTGTAACTTATTTTTTCGACTATAAACCTATACTTTTTCTGTTTAGATTCATAAAATAGAGTTCAATATGAAACCATAGCAATTTGATTCACTCAAAACGGATTTAAAATGAAGAAGTTATGGGTAAAACAAGATTGGATAATTTTTCTCATTTTAGCTACGTGAAAATTGGTAACAAATCTATTCCAACCATAACTTAATCAACTTGTATTGTATATTATGTAATCTTGAGATACCATAGACACGTATACAATGTTTTGACCTATCATGTCGACACATCTATATATATTTCGGAACAACCATAGACACTCTATATGTGAATGTTGGAGTTAGCTATACAGGGTTGAGGTTGATTCCAAAATATATATAGTTTGAGTTGTGATCAATACTGAGATACGTATACACTGGGTCGTGGATTGATTCAAGATAATATTTATCGATTTATTTCTGTACATCTAACTGTGGACAACTAGTTGCAGGTTACTAACGAGGACAGCTGACTTAATAAACTTAAAACATCAAAATATATTAAAAGTGTTGTAAATATATTTTGAACATAATTTAATATATATGTATATATTGTTATAGGTTCGTGAATCAACCAGTGGCCAAGTCTTACTTCCCGACGAAGTAAAAATCTGTAAAAGTGAGTTATAGTCCCACTTTTAAAATCTAATATTTTTGGGATGAGAATACATGCAGGTTTTATAAATGATTTACAAAATAGACACAAGTACGTGAAACTACATTCTATGGTTGAATTATCGAAATCGAATATGCCCCTTTTTATTAAGTCTGGTAATCTAAGAATTAGGGAACAGACACCCTAATTTACGCGAATCCTAAAGATAGATCTATTGGGCCTAACAAACCCCATCCAAAGTACCGGATGCTTTAGTACTTTGAAATTTATATCATATCCGAAGGGTGTCCCGGAATGATGGGGATATTCTTATATATGCATCTTGTTAATGTCGGTTACCAGGTGTTCACCATATGAATGATTTTTATCTCTATGTATGGGATGTGTATTGAAATATGAAATCTTGTGGTCTATTGTTACGATTTGATATATATAGGTTAAACCTATAACTCACCAACATTTTTGTTGACGTTTAAAGCATGTTTATTCTCAGGTGAATACTAAGAGCTTCCGCTGTTGCATACTAAAATAAGGACAAGATTTGGAGTCCATGTTTGTATGATATTGTGTAAAAACTGCATTCAAGAAACTGATTTCGATGTAACATATTTGTATTGTAAACCATTATGTAATGGTCGTGTGTAAACAGGATATTTTAGATTATCATTATTTGATAATCTACGTAAAGCTTTTTAAACCTTTATTTATGAAATAAAGGTTATGGTTTGTTTTAAAAATGAATGCAGTCTTTGAAAAATGTCTCATATAGAGGTCAAAACCTCGCAACGAAATCAATTAATATGGAACATTTTTAATCAATAAGAACGGGACATTTCAGTTGGTATCAGAGCGTTGGTCTTAGAGAACCAGAAATTTTGCATTAGTGTTTCTTATCGAGTTTGTTAGGATGCATTAGTGAGTCTGGACTTCGACCGTGTTTTCTTTAAAAATGATTGCTTAACATTTTTTGTTGGAAACTATATATTATTAACATGTATATATTATGTGATAAATTAATCGCTTAACATGTTTGATATTGTGTGATAGATGTCTACCTCTAGCACAAATCCCATTGACTCACCTAATAATAACGAAGAGTCGAATATATATTGGACTTATTCACAAGTTCCCGAAGAAGAACCGGAAGAAGAATCAGAACCGGAAGAAGAATCAGAACCGGAAGAGGAGGAACCGGAGGAGGAAATAGAACCGGTGGGGGAAATAATAAAACGGTTAAGTAAAAGAAAATCCTCAACCAACCGACCAAGGTTAATTAAGGTCAATGGTGTTTCCGCCAAGGAAGCAAAATATTGGGAGGATTACCAATTCTCCGATGAATCGGATTCCGACGAGAATTCCGATGATGTTATAGAAATTACCCCAACTGAATTTAAAAAGGCAAAAGAAAATAATAAGGGAAAGGGCATAAAAATAGAGAAATCTAATTCCAACCCCGATGAACTTTATATGTATCGTCAACCCCCGAAGCCCTTAAGTTGTAACAATGACCCGGGAACCTCTAAACCACCAGGTTTTTCTAAACCGTTGTGGAAAACGACAGCTCGTATTAGGGGAACATCATATATCCCTAGAAACTTGGCAAAACGAACCAAAACCGAAGAAGAAGAAACGAGCGAGTCGGAATAAGATAGTTGTATTCGTGTGGTGTAATATATGTAATATAGTGTGCTTATGCTTTATGATATATGTAAAAATTGCTTGTATTAATAAGTATATTTTTTTATGAATCTAACTCTTGTCTATTTTATAGTATAAAAACACAAAATGGATAGACAACCCAATATTTTAAGAGACCTACCCGGAGACATGATTGATGAAATCTTGTCTAGAGTCGGTCAGAATTCTTCGGCACAACTATTTACGGCAAAATTAGTTTGTTAGACATTCGAAGAACGTTCCAAGAATGCCTTGGTTTATAAAAGGCTTTCGTTTGAAAGATGGGGGATATCACATTGGGAAACCCATAAGTTACGATGTGTTTACTTTGACGCATATATTGCGGGGAACCCAAATGCTATTTTACGCAACGGGTTAAGAAATTATTTTGACTCAATGTATCCGAATATAGGACTTCATGATTTAGAAAAAGCGGCTAACATGCAAGATAAAGAAGCATGTTATGCTTACGGGTTAGTAATGTTCACTTCTCACCAAAGTGAGAAAAAGAACATCGGGCTACAACTATTAAACAAAACGTTCCCACAAGTGACGGAGTCGGTAATTGGGGTAAGAAATGAGATTTTTAGGTTATTACGAGACTGTTGGTCATTACGTAACCTTCGTCCTTTTGACGACGTTACAACACGTTGTCATACTATCGGTCACAACGGTTACGTTCCATAAGACGGAGGAACCGGAAGAGGAGGAACCGGAGGAGGAAATAGAACCGGTGGGGGAAATAATAAAACGGTTAAGTAAAAGAAAATCCTCAACCAACCGACCAAGGTTAATTATGGTCAATGGTGTTTCCGCCAAGGAAGCAAAATATTGGGAGGATTACCAATTCTCCGATGAATCGGATTCCGACGAGAATTCCGATGATGTTATAGAAATTACCCCAACTGAATTTAAAAAGGCAAAAGAAAATAATAAGGGAAAGGGCATAAAAATAGAGAAATCTAATTCCAACCCCGATGAACTTTATATGTATCGTCAACCCCCGAAGCCCTTAAGTTGTAACAATGACCCGGGAACCTCTAAACCACCAGGTTTTTCTAAACCGTTGTGGAAAACGACAGCTCGTATTAGGGGAACATCATATATCCCTAGAAACTTGGCAAAACGAACCAAAACCGAAGAAGAAGAAACGAGCGAGTCGGAATAAGATAGTTGTATTCGTGTGGTGTAATATATGTAATATAGTGTGCTTATGCTTTATGATATATGTAAAAATTGCTTGTATTAATAAGTATATTTTTTTATGAATCTAACTCTTGTCTATTTTACAGTATAAAAACACAAAATGGATAGACAACCCAATATTTTAAGAGACCTACCCGGAGACATGATTGATGAAATCTTGTCTAGAGTCGGTCAGAATTCTTCGGCACAACTATTTACGGCGAAATTAGTTTGTTAGACATTCGAAGAACGTTCCAAGAATGCCTTGGTTTATAAAAGGCTTTCGTTTGAAAGATGGGGGATATCACATTGGGAAACCCATAAGTTACGATGTGTTTACTTTGACGCATATATTGCGGGGAACCCAAATGCTATTTTACGCAACGGGTTAAGAAATTATTTTGACTCAATGTATCCGAATATAGGACTTCATGATTTAGAAAAAGTGGCTAACATGCAAGATAAAGAAACATGTTATGCTTACGGGTTAGTAATGTTCACTTCTCACCAAAGTGAGAAAAAGAACATCGGGCTACAACTATTAAACAAAACGTTCCCACAAGTGACGGAGTCGGTAATTGGGGTAAGAAATGAGGTTTTTAGGTTATTACGAGACTGTTGGTCATTACGTAACCTTCGTCCTTTTGACGACGTTACAACACGTTGTCATACTATCGGTCACAACGGTTACGTTCCATAAGACCAAGGATGGGAAGTGGTATTAGTAAAACCAGAATGCATGACTTGTTTCTGGACGTATGAATTACGTGTCTTTGTTACCTTTGCTGAACGCCTTATTTATTAACTAGAATTATCTTCGCAACTACTTTGTATCAAAGTTTTATGTGCTATATTTCATGCTATATGTAAAATAGCAGTATTGTAAGTTTGCAAGTTATTGTATAAAGGTTTGAATATGATATATATTTTTTTTGTGATTAGTTTTTCATATAGAATTGTAGTAGTTGAAATGGTATGTTAGCTACTAAGTATGAACTTAACGGGTAGGTACTACCCGAATTAAAGAGTATAAAACACTAATATGAAGAAAGAGCTTTTATAAATAAGTTCATATTACGCTACGAAATACTATTGACTACTCTTGATATTCTATATGATTAACTCGTTTCATTTGACTATTTTGAAGGAAATGGCACCGACTACTCGACACACCTTGAATATGAGTGAAGAGGAATTTCGTGCCTTTCTTGCTTCAAACATAGCCGCAATACATGCCGCGCTACATACCAACAATAACCATGGATCTAGCAGTACAGGAAATCGTGTAGGATGCACCTACAAAGAATTCACTGCCTGCAAACCTTTGGAATTTGATGGAACTGAAGGACCGATCGGATTGAAACGGTGGACCAAGAAGGTCAAATCGGTGTTTGCCATAAGTAAGTGTACTGAAGAGGACAAAGTGAAGTACGCTACGCATACCTTCACAGGTTCTGCGTTAACATGGTGGAATACCTATCTAGAGCAAGTGGGATAAGATAATGCTTACGCACTACCGTGGTCAGCATTAAAGCACTTGATGAATGAGAAGTACCGTCCCAGAACCGAGGTCAATAAGCTCAAGACAGAACTTTGAGGGTTACGAACCCAAGGATTTGATATTACCACGTACGAAAGACGATTCACAGAATTATGCCTATTGTGTCCGGGAGCGTTCGAAGATGAGGAAGAGAAGATCGACGCGTTTGTGAAAGGATTACCGGAAAGAATCCAAGAAGATAGAAGTTCACACGAGCCCGCCTCCATACAACAGGTATGTAGAATGGCTCACAAACTAGTGAACCAGATTGAGGAAAGAATTAAAGAACAGACGGCTGAAGAGGCCAATGTGAAGCAAGTCAAAAGAAAGTGGGAGGAAAACGGTGATAAGAATCACCAATACAACAACAACAACAATTACAATAATAATCGCAACAATTATCCCAACAATCGCAACATCAATCGCAACTACAACAAACGGCCCAACAACAACAACAACAACAACAACAACAACAACAACAACAACAACAACAACAACAACAACAGCAACTACAACAATCATCCCAATAACAATAACAACCGCAACACAACAACAACAATCAGAAGCAGCTATGCCAAAGGTGTGAAAAGTATCACTCGGGGTTCTGCACCAAATTTTGCAACAAGTGTAAAAGAAATGGTCATAGCGCGGCGAAGTGTGAGGTCTACGGACCAGGGGTTAACAAAACGAAAGGAACAAATGGTGTCGGAATGAGTAATGGCGGAGCAAGTAGTGTCGGAGCAAGTTATGCCAATGTAGTTTGTTATAAATGTGAAAAACCGGGCCACATTATTAGAAATTGCCCGATCCAGGAGAACACGAATGGACAAGGCCGCGGAATAGTTTTCAATATTAATGCGGCAGAGGCACAGGAAGACCCGAAGCTTGTTACGGGTACGTTTCTTATTGATAATAAATCTGCTTACGTTTTATTTGATTCGGGTGCGGATAGAAGCTATATGAGTAGAGATTTTTGTGCTAAATTAAGTTGTCCATTGACGCCGTTGGATAGTAAATTTTTACTCTAATTAGCAAACGGTAAATTAATTTCAGCAGATAATATATGCCGGAATCGAGAAATTAAACTAGGTAGCGAAATATTTAAGATTGATTTGATACCAGTAGAGTTAGGGAGTTTTGATGTAATAGTTGGCATGGACTGGCTGAAGAAGGTGAAAGCAGAGATCGTATGTTATAAAAATGCAATTCGCATTGTACGAGAAGAAGGAGAACCCTTAATGGTGTACGGAGAAAAGGGCAACATGAATCTACATCTTATTAGTAATTTGAAGGCACAAAAACTAATAAGAAAAGGTTGCTATGCTGTTCTAGCACACGTCGAGAAAGTACAAACTGAAGAAAAGAGCATCAATGATGTTCCTGTCGCAAAAGAATTTCCCGTTGTATTTCCGAAAGAATTACCGGGACTACCTCCACATCGATCTGTTGAATTTCAAATAGATCTTGTACCAGGAGCTGCACCAATAGCTCGTGCACCTTATAGACTCGCACCCAGTGAGATGAAAGAGCTGCAAAGCCAACTGCAAGAACTATTAGATCGTGGTTTCATTCGACCAAGCACATCACCATGGGGAGCTCCTGTTTTGTTTGTCAAGAAGAAGGATGGTACATTTAGGTTGTGTATTGACTACAGAGAGTTGAACAAACTTACCATCAAAAACCGTTATCCACTGCCGAGAATTGACGACTTATTTGATCAACTACAAGGCTCGTCGGTTTATTCGAAGATCGATTTACGTTCTGGATATCATCAAATGCGAGTAAAGGAGGATGATATTACAAAAACTGCTTTTAGGACGCGTTATGGTCATTACGAGTTTATGGTTATGCCGTTTGAATTGACTAACGCACCAGCTGTGTTCATGGACCTTATGAACCGAGTGTGTGGGCCATATCTTGACAAGTTTGTTATTGTTTTCATCGATGACATACTTATTTACTCAAAGAATGATCAAGAGCACGAAGAACATTTAAGAAAAGTGCTAGAAGTATTGAGGAAAGAAAAACTGTAAGCTAAGTTTTCAAAGTGTGCATTTTGGTTGGAAGAAGTTCAATTCCTCGGTCACATAGTGAACAAAGAAGGTATCCAGGTGGACCCGGCAAAGATCGAAACCGTTGAAAAGTGGGAAACCCCAAAAACTCCGAAGCATATACGTCAATTTTTAGGATTGGCTGGTTACTACAGAAGATTCATCCAAGATTTCTCCAAAATAGCAAAACCCTTGACTGCATTAACGCATAAAGGGAAGAAATTTGAATGGAAGGATGAACAAGAGAAAGCGTTTCAATTATTGAAGAAAAAGCTAACTACGGCACCTATATTGTCATTGCCTGAAGGGAATGATGATTTTGTGATTTATTGTGACGCATCAAAGCAAGGTCTCGGTTGTGTATTAATGCAACGGATGAAGGTGATTGCTTATGCGTCTAGACAATTGAAGATTCACGAGCAAAATTATACGACGCATGATTTGGAATTAGGCGCGGTTGTTTTTGCATTAAAGACTTGGAGGCACTACTTATATGGGGTCAAAAGTATTATATATACCGACCACAAAAGTCTTCAACACATATTTAATCAGAAACAACTGAATATGAGGCAGCGTAGGTGGATTGAATTGTTGAATGATTACGACTTTGAGATTCGTTACCACCCGGGGAAGGCAAATGTGGTAGCCGACGCCTTGACCAGAAAGGACAGAGAACCCATTCGAGTAAAATCTATGAATATAATGATTCACACTAACCTTACTACTCAAATAAATGAGGTGCAACAAGGAGTTTTAAAAGAGGGAAATTTAAAGGATGAAATACCCAAAGGATCGGAGAAGCATCTTAATATTCAGGAAGACGGAACCCGGTATAGGGCTGAAAGGATTTGGGTACCAAAATTTGGAGATATGAGAGAAATGGTATTTAGAGAAGCTTATAAAACCAGATACTCAACACATCCTGGAACGGGGAAGATGTACAAGGATCTCAAGAAACATTTTTGGTGGCCGGGTATGAAAGCTGATGTTGCTAAATACGTAGAAGAATGTTTGACGTGTTCTAAGGTCAAAGCTGAGCATCAGAAACCATCAGGTCTACTTCAACAACCCGAAATTCTGGAATGGAAATGGGAAAACATTACCATGGATTTCATCACTAAATTTCCAAGGACTGCAAGTGGTTTTGATACTATTTGGGTAATAGTGGATCGTCTCACCAAATCAGCACACTTCCTGCCAATAAGAGAAGATGACAAGATGGATAAGTTAGCACGACTGTATTTGAAGGAAGTCGTCTCCAGACATGGAATACCAATCTCTATTATCTCTGATAGGGATGGCAGATTTATTTCAAGATTCTGGCAGACATTACAGCAAGCATTAGGAACTCGTCTAGACATGAGTACTGCCTATCATCCACAAACTAATGGGCAGAGCGAAAGGATGATACAAACGCTTGAAGACATGCTACGAGCTTGTGTTATTGATTTCGGAAACAGTTGGGATCGACATCTACCGTTAGCAGAATTTTCCTACAACAACAGCTACCATTCAAGCATTGAGATGGCGCCGTTTGAAGCACTTTATGGTAGAAAGTGCAGGTCTCCGATTTTTTGGAGTGAAGTGGGGGATAGACAGATTACGGGTTCGGAGATAATACAAGAAACTACCGAGAAAATCATCCAAATTCAACAAAGATTGGAAACCGCCCAGAGTCGACAAAAGAGCTACGCGGACAGTAAAAGAAAAGATATAGAGTTTGAAATTGGAGAAATGGTCATGCTTAAGGTTTCACCTTGGAAAGGCGTTGTTCGATTTGGTAAACGGGGGAAACTAAATCCAAGGTACATTGGACCATTCAAGATTATAGATCGTGTCGGACCAGTAGCTTACCAACTGGAGCTACCTCAACAACTCGCAGCTGTACATAACACTTTCCACGTCTCAAATTTGAAGAAATGTTTTGCTAAAGAAGATCTCACTATTCCGTTGGACGAAATCCAAATCAATGAAAAACTTCAATTCATTGAAGAACCCGTCGAAATAATGGATCGTGAGGTTAAGAGACTTAAACAAAATAAGATACCGATTGTTAAGGTTCGATGGAATGCTCGTAGAGGACCCGAGTTCACCTGGGAGCGTGAAGATCAGATGAAGAAGAAATACCCGCATCTATTTCTAGAAGATTCGTCAACACTTTCAACAACTTAAAATTTCGGGACGAAATTTATTTAACGGGTAGGTACTGTAGTGACCCGAACTTTTCCATGTTTATATATATTAAATGAAATTGATATTTACATGATTAAGTGTTTCCAACATGTTAAGCAATCAAACTTATTAAGACTTGATTAATTGGAATAGGTTTCATATAGACAAATGACCACCCAAGTTGACCGGTGATTCACGAACGTTAAAACTTGTAAAAACTATACGATGACATATATATGGTTATATATATAGTTAACATGATTTTATTATAAGTATGTATCTCATTAGGTATTTTAACAATGAGTTATATACATAAAAATGAGACTATTAAATTAAGAAACTCGAAAACGATATATATAACGATTATCGTTATAACGTCTTACTAGGTACATATTAATCATATTAAGATATTGAGACATTTGGTTAATTATATTAAATGATAAGTAAATATATCATTAAGTGTATTAACAATGAACTACATATGTAAAAATAAGACTACTAATTTAATGATTTTGAAACGAGACATATATGTAACGATTATCGTTGTAACGACATTTAATGTATATACATCATATTAAGAGATATTCGTACATCATAATATCATGATAATATAATAATTTAAAATCTCATTTGAGATTATAAACATTGGGTTAACAACATTTAATAAGATAGTTAACCTAAATGTTTCAAAACAACATTTATATGTAACGACTAACGATGACTTAACGACTCAGTTAAAATGTATATATGTAACATACCGTTTTTCATCATACATGTCTGAGGTACGTAATTGATCTTTAGAATGTTCATACTTGGTTGTATAATTTTATAAAGATGTTTGTACGATGCGTGTATGAAGGGTACCAAGCATGCACGTGTTGCTTGTTCGAATGTCGAAGAAAACTGGACGTTGTTGAGTTTCAAGGTGTGTATGTACCTTTTTGACCCCAAATAAAGTTTGATTTGATGTTTTAAAACCTTACCATTAGAAAGAAAATCTTATTACGTTTCCAACGATATTTGATTCATCGAAAACGGAGTTACGGTCAAAAAGTTACGACCAACACAAGTTCAAAAACTGGGAAAAAATGTGCCAGCCGCAAACTGCGGCTGTCAGGCACAAATTGCGGCTGGCTGGGGGTCAAAAGTCCGTTCAGGACCCAAATGGGCGCCTTTGGGCGGCCGTTTTTGCGGCCTGGGCGTAAATTGCGGCCAACAGGCGCAATTTGCGGCTAGGGACGGATTTTTGATGATTTTCTTGATATTTTGAGTTTTAAGCAAGGGTAATTCAGTCTTTTTGAGTATGGATCTGATTGGGACTCTAAATCTCAACCACTTATCCATTTAATTCATTTTCTTTTCTCTTTTCTTTCCATTTTCTCTTCCAAAACATAAAACCCATTTGGATTAAAAGTGAGATTTGAGAGTGAAGGATTGAGAGTTGATCTTTGGAGTAAGAATTAAAGTTGTTCTTCTTGTTCTTAGCTACAAGTGGATAGTGTTGGTAAGTCTTAACTCTATGTTTTGAGTTTTAATTGGGTTATGCTAGGGTTTAGTTCATATGGAACTTGTATGACCCATTTGAGGGTTAAATGGGTGGATTTTGGGTTAGATTGTGAAAGTAAACCCTAATGGCCATAACCTAGGGTTTGGTCTTATGATTTGTGGATGTAAGTGTTAAATGGTGTTGTTAGTCACTAATACACTTTTAAATCGATGAAAGAATTGTTAATGGGTAAGTTTGACTCGATTGTGAGTCTAAGTATTTAAAATGGGTCAAATGTATACTAGTTGACCTAATTGGGTAAAATGGGTATGAATTACCCTAAGTTATGTTAGTTGATGTTAGTAGACTTTGAATCACTAGCCTTAGTGATTTAATATGAGTCTTGGCCATTTATGGGCGGTTGTGGTGTAGTTGAGTCATTTAGTGCAAATTGGGTCATTAAATGCTCAAGTGTAAGTATTGTGGTTAATTCCACTAGTTGTGTGATTGAATGTGTACTTAATGAATTAGGTACATTGCCTTGAAGTTCGGACGTGCATAATCATCATCCTTGTGTCAAGGTGAGTGGAATAAGTATACTTGTACGTATATGATGTGTTTATTTGTACCTAAGGATATGTGTTATCCTAGTTAGTGATATGTGTTGTACACTAATGATTTATGGACGGATATGTGTTGTCCTAGTTAGTGATATATGTGTTGTACACTAACGATCTTATGAACGGATATGTGTTGTCCAAGGGTTGGTGATATATGTGTTGTACACTAACGGTTGTTATGAACACCGATGGGAAATTCGAGTACCATTCCTTTTACTATTGGTTAACCATGGTTGTGTTAATTTGGTATTAGCATATTAACTATTGAACTATATGCTATTGGTGTTGCTAGCTTCATGTGAATTGTGGATAGTAGTTATGCATGATGTTTGCATGGTTGTCGTATTGCTAGCTTGTATGCGGGGTTGCGTAAGTGGTTGCAAATAAGTAGGTTATATATGAACATGTATAATTATTGCATTCACTAAGCATTAGCTTACCTCTCTCGTTGTTTATCTTTTTAGATGCAGGTGTGGATAAGGGCAAAGGGGTTATCGGGCATTAGGTGTCCTTTGATGATGTTTTGTTGGAGCTTTGAAGTTGGCCTAACGTTTTGGGTAGTTTAGTCCAAAACCATGCTCGAAGTGTCGTTTGGATTATAAACTATCATTTGTAGTGGGTCGAACTTGTATTAAACTTAATTAATGGCCTTCGTGCCTTTTGTAAACATTTAAATTGTTATACGTTTTAAATGGAACTTGTGGAATGGTTTACATATTTAATTGGCGCGTAAATGTGTATAACTAAAAAAAAAAAAATTATCGTATGGAATACGGGTTGGGTTGTTTCAAGTGGTATCAGAGCCACTCATGCGCCGTTGGGGGTGGTGGGGCAAACCTCATCGAGGACGATGAGTCCCTAAGGGGGGGGGGTGAATGTAACACCCTAGGCAAATCCCACATCGCCCACGAACATGAGTGATCATGGGATTATAAGGTAATACACACGCTTAAATGACACAACGCGTTTTGGGATCACAGGATGAGTAGTAGTGCGAGTACGTTGTGGTTAAGCGTGCTCGGGCGAGAGCACTACCAGGATGGGTGACCTCCTGGGAAAGTGCTTCTCGTGTGTGGTCGCCAAGAAAAAGCCGTGCGCCTGCGGGCAAAGCGGACAATATTGTGGTCATGTTAAGCTGGGTTGTTACAGAATGGTATCAGAGCATGGTCTAAGGGATTTAGGCGACTCGAGATAGGTGCCTAGACTTAGATTTTATTGTGTGTGCACTTTATGCGGGACTTGTAGGACTTTGGCTCGGATCGGGAATTGTTAGTGCATAGGTTTATGTGAACTAACCTTGCGCTATTTGTTTTATGATGTATTTGAAATCCAACAAGCGAGATAGACGTTGTACTAGCAAGTTAATGCGAGATGCTCGCGTAACAATGACTAGCTACCATTGTTACGGGTGCAAATCGTGTCAAACGAGCGATGTACGACGATTGTTGAGTAAGATGGGGCGGTAAGGTGTGTATGTGTATATGTGCGTGTCATGTCTTTTCATTTGTTGTTTAACCTCTTTCGTTTTATAGAATGAAGATGAGAAATGGACACGACACCGATAATGGGGGCATGAGCGAGGACCCCGAGTTCACGGCTAAGGTTGAGGCCATCTTTAAACGTCAAAAAGTAGAGTTTCTCGAAGACGTTAAGAAAATGTTTCTTGATACGATTGACGAACAACTAGTCAATGTAGTAAAGGATCAAGTTAAGGCCGTTCTTCACGAAGATAATGTGGGAAGACGGGACTTTTTCTATAAGAACTTCAAGGATTCTCAACCTCCCACCTTTGAAGGTGAAAGAGACCCTCTTAAGAGTGCCCGATGGATCTCCGATATGGAGGGGGCTTTCCGTACTTGTGAATGTCCTCTCGATAAGAAAACAAGGTACGGGTGTAGTATGTTGAGGGGCGATGCTAAATTGTGGTGGGACTCGAAGATCCAACTTTATGGCGAAGAACAATGCATGGAATTCACTTGGGATGAATTCAAGAAAGAGTTTTTCGATGAATACCGGACTCCGGCCGATCTTACTAGGCTTAAGGACGAGTTACGTTCCTTGAGGCAAGGGTCGATGGATTTGAACACTCTCAAATCCGTGTTTTTGTCCAAAACCCAATTTTGCCCGGAGTATGTCGGGAATGATAAGATGTTGAAGGAAGATTTCTATCGAATCTTGAATGATAATTATCAAGAGAAGATTAGCGTGAACGTGGTGAAGAGCTTTGACGAGTTGTTCAATATGGCCAAAGGTTTTGAGGAGCTCGTGTTAAGAAAGAGCGGTTTTACTTTTGGTAAGAGGAAGTTCGAGAATTCGAGTCAATCGAATTTTTCCAACAAAAAGAACAAGAAGGGCTCCGAAAGTGTTAATAGCGTAAAGAAGGGTGGTTCCGGTGGTCATGTGGTCACTTGCTATACTTGTGGGCAAAAAGGACACATGGCTCGTGATTGTCCAAATGCGCCAAACAAGGTTACATGTTACAATTGTGGTAAAGAAGGGCACAAGAGGCCCGAGTGTCCTGAGTTGCGCAATGATAATGTTAAGCGGCTAGAGAAGGCGGCGGGTACGGCTAGGGGTCGAAATTATTTGATGACCAATGACGAAGCCAAGCTATCGAACGAAGTTGTCTTAGGTACTTTCATGGTTAACTCTAATCCGGCAAAGATATTATTTGATAGCGGTGCTAATTTGTATTTTGTGTCGCCTCGATTTGTATCTAAGCTTAACAAACCGCTAGCTAGGTTAAGTCATCCGGCAGAAGTTGAAATAGCGGATGGCAATATGGTGCTAGGGGTTGATGTGTGTAAAGGTTAAAGGTTTTAATGTTGTGTTTGATACCGAAACGTTTAAAATTGATCTCATTCCGATGACTTTGGGCGAGTTTGATATTGTTGTTGGTATGGATTGGCTCAATCGTTATAGAGCCGATATTGCGTGCCATGATAAATTCATTCGTGTGAGAACCCCAAGTGGGGGAGAGTTGATTATTCATGGTGATAAACGAAGAAGACTCGTACCATTATGCACTTATGCACGGGCGCGACGTTTTCTCAAGAGTGGTGGTGTATGTTATCTTGCTCATGTAGTCGATACTCGTGATGAGCCACCACCCATTCGTAAAATTCCGGTGGTTAATGAGTTTGAAGATGTTTTTCCGGATGAGTTACCGGGTGTTCCGGCGGAAAGACAAGTCGAATTTCGCATTGAGTTGGTTCCGGGAGCTACTCCCATTGCTAAAACTCCTTGTCGTTTAGCGCCGATGGAAATGCAAGAGTTGTTAAATCAAACCCAGGAGTTGCTTGAAAATGGTTTCATTCGACCGAGTTCCTCGCCATGGAGTGCTCCGGTTTTGTTCGTGAAAAAGAAAGATGGAAGTATGCGGATGTGCATTGATTATCGGGAGTTGAACAAAGTGACGATCAAGAATCGTTATCCATTGCCTCGGATTGACGATTTGTTTGACCAACTCCAAGGTGCAACATATTTTTCTAAGATTGACTTGCGGTCCGGCTATCATCAAGTGCGGGTCCGTGAGGAAGACATAGAGAAAATGGCTTTTCGAACGCGTTATGGGCATTTTGAGTTTGTAGTTATGCCTTTTGGTCTTACGAATGTACCGGTGGCATTCATGGACCTTATGAACCGAGTGTGCCAACCTATGTTGGACAAGTCGGTAATTGTGTTCATTGACGACATACTCGTTTATTCTAAGAGTATGAAGGAACATGAGCACCATTTGCGTGAAGTGTTGAAGACGTTGCGAAAGGAGAAATTGTATGTTAAGTTCTCCAAATGTGAATTTTGGCTAAGGAAAGTTCAATTCCTTGGCCATATTGTGAATCAAGAAGGTATTCAAGTAGATCCGGGGAAGATAAAAACGGTGAAGAGTTGGGGACGACCGACTACGCCTACGGAAATCCGAAGTTTTCTCGGGTTGGCCGGTTATTATCGTCGGTTTATCCAAGACTTTTCTAAGATTGCTTCTCCTTTGACGAAGCTGATAAGGAAGAACGTAAGGTTCAATTGGGAAAACGAGCAAGAAATTGCTTTTCAATTGTTAAAAGAGAAGTTGTGTCAAACTCCGGTGTTAGTGTTGCCAAAAGGGGTAGAAGACATGACGGTTTATTGTGATGCTTCGTTAAATGGGCTCGGGTGTGTTCTAATGCAAAGGGGTAAGGTCATCGCTTATGCATCTCGACAATTAAAGGAACACGAAAAGAGATACCCGACTCATGATCTTGAATTGGCGGCGGTGGTTCATGCATTGAAAATTTGGCGCCACTACTTGTATGGTGTCAAGTGTACGATTTATTCGGATCACAAGAGTTTGAAACATCTCTTTAATCAACGAGATTTGAATTATCGTCAACGTAGGTGGATGGATGTAGTGAAGGACTATGATTATGAAATACTCTATCATCCGGGTAAGGCGAATGTGGTTGCGGATGCGTTAAGTAGAAAGAGTCAACATCCGGCGATACGAGTAGGATCGTTACGCATGATCATTACTAACAATTTTCTTGTAAAGCTTGGTGAGATTCAAATTGAAGCTTTCGTTCACAACAAGCATGAAGAGCGGATTGTGGGACAAACGGAGTCTATTACGTTAGGCCCGCATATCTTGTTATCTTTTCAAGGAAGAGTGTGGGTGCCTAAGGTGGGTGATTACCGACAAGTGCTCCTTGATGAAGCACATAAGTCAAAGTATTCCATTCATCCGGGTGCAACAAAGATGTACCTTGACTTGAAGAAAGATTATTGGTGGCCCGGCATGAAACGCGATGTTGTTAAGTATGTTGAACAATGCGTCACCTGTTTGTAGGTTAAAGCCTAACACCAAAAGCCGTACGGTAAGTTACAACCATTGGAAGTCCCGAAATGGAAATGGGAGCACATCACCATGGATTTCATTACCAAATTACCAAAGACGGCTAGAACCCAATATGATACAATTTGGTGATAGTTGATCGACTGACGAAGAGTGCTTTATTTCTTCCTATTCGGGAAACGATATCGTCGGAGACATTGTCTAAGTTGTTTATCAAGAAGGTGATATCGAGGCATGGGGTTCCTATATCTATTGTTTCGGATCGAGATACTCGTTTCACGTCTCGGTTTTGGAATAAGTTTCATGAAGATATGGGTACTCAATTGAAAATGAGCACGGCTTATCATCCTCAAACGGACGGTCGAACCGAGCGTACAAATCAAACGTTGTAGGATATGTTAAGGGCGTGTGTTATTGATTTCGGCGGTAGTTGGGATGAGCACTTACCATTGGTGGAATTCTCGTACAATAATAGTTACCACACTTGTATTTGAATGCCACCTTATGAGATGCTTTATGGGCGTAGGTTTCGAACTCCTATTTGTTGGGGTGAAGTGGGTCAACGTGGAATCGGGAGTACCGATTTGGTTTTAGAGACGAATAGTAAGATTGAGATGATTCGGGCTCGACTTAAGGTGGCGCAAGATAGGCAAAAATCTTATGCCGATAAAGGTAGACGAACGATCGAATTTCAAGAAGGTGACATGGTGATGCTTAAGGTTTCTCCATGGAAGGGTGTTATTCGGTTTCGAAAGCGAGGAAAGTTAACTCCTCGATTTATTGGTCCTTTCAAGGTTTTGGAACGTGTTGGCGAGGTTGCCTATAGACTAGAGTTGCCCGAAGAGCTTGCGGGGATCCATAACACGTTTCATGTTTCCCATCTCCGTAAGTGTCTTGCGGATGACTCGACTTGGGTGCCGTTAGATGAAATTACGTTGAATAATAAGCTAGAATACGTTGAAGAGCCGATAGCAATTCTTGATGAAAAGGTTAAATTTTTGCGTAACAAAGAAGTTAGAACTTACAAGGTGCAATGGCGACATCGAAAGGGTTCCAATTTTACGTGGGAATCCGAAGAGTTTGTCTTGGTTTATCTTCCGGCTTGTCATGCGGCTTGGATCGTGAGGACGCGCTCCGATTCAAGTGGGGGAGAGTTGTAACATCCCGTTTTTCATCATACATGTCTGAGGTACGTAATTGATCTTTAGAATGTTCATACTTGGTTGTATAATTTTATAAAGATGTTTGTACGATGCGTGTATGAAGGGTACCAAGCATGCACGTGTTGCTTGTTCGAATGTCGAAGAAAACTGGACGTTGTTGAGTTGCAAGGTGTGTATGTACCTTTTTGACCCCAAATAAAGTTTGAGTTGATGTTTTAAAACCTTACCATTAGAAAGGAAATCTTATTACGTTTCCAACGATATTTGATTCATCGAAAACGGAGTTACGGTCAAAAAGTTACGACTAAAACAAGTTCAAAAACCGGGAAAAAATGTGCCAGGCGCAAATTGCGGCTGGATGGGGGTCAAAAGTCCGTTCAGGACCCAAATGGGAGCCTTTGGGCGGTCGTTTTTGCGGCCTGGGCGTAAATTGCGGCCAACAGGCGCAATTTGCGGCTGGGGACTGATTTTTGATGATTTTCTTGATATTTTGAGTTTTAAGCAAGGGTAATTCAGTCTTTTTGCGTATGGATCTGATTGGGACTCTAAATCTCAACCACTTATTCATTTAATTCATTTTCTTTTCTCTTTTCTTTCCATTTTCTCTTCCAAAACATAAAACCCATTTGGATTAAAAGTGAGATTTGAGAGTGAAGGATTGAGAGTTGATCTTTGGAGTAAGAATTAAAGTTGTTCTTCTTGTTCTTAGGTACAAGTAGATAGTGTTGGTAAGTCTTAACTCTATGTTTTGAGTTTTAATTGGGTTATGCTAGGGTTTAGTTCATATGGAACTTGTATGACCCATTTAAGGGTTAAATGGGTGGATTTTGGGTTAGATTGTGAAAGTAAACCCTAATGGCCATAACCTAGAGTTTGATCTTATGATTTGTGGTTGTAAGTGTTAAATGGTGTTGTTAGTCACTAATACACTTTTAAATCGATGAAAGAATTGTTAATGGGTAAGTTTGACTCGATTGTGAGTCTAAGTATTTAAAATGGGTCAAATGTATACTAGTTGACCTAATTGGGTAAAATGGGTATGAATTACCCTAAGTTATGTTAGTTGATGTTAGTAGACTTTGAATCACTAGCCTTAGTGATTTAATATGAGTCTTGGCCATTTATGGGCGGTTGTGGTGTAGTTGAGTCATTTAGTGCAAATTGGGTCATTAAATGCTCAAGTGTAAGTATTGTGGTTAATTCCACTAGTTGTGTGATTGAATGTGTACTTAATGAATTAGGTACATTGCCTTGAAGTTCGGACGTGCATAATCATCATCCTTGTGTCAAGGTGAGTGGAATAAGTATACTTGTACGTATATGATGTGTTTATTTGTACCTAAGGATATGTGTTATCCTAGTTAGTGATATGTGTTGTACACTAATGATTTATGGACGGATATGTGTTGTCCTAGTTAGTGATATATGTGTTGTACACTAACGATCTTATGAACGGATATGTGTTGTCCAAGGGTTGGTGATATATGTGTTGTACACTAACGGTTGTTATGAACACCGATGGGAAATTCGAGTACCATTCCTTTTACTATTGGTTAACCATGGTTGTGTTAATTTGGTATTAGCATATTAACTATTGAACTATATGCTATTGGTGTTGCTAGCTTCATGTGAATTGTGGATAGTAGTTATGCATGATGTTTGCATGGTTGTCGTATTGCTAGCTTGTATGCGGGGTTGCGTAAGTGGTTGCAAATAAGTAGGTTATATATGAACATGTATAATTATTGCATTCACTAAGCATTAGCTTACCCCTCTCGTCGTTTATCTTTTTAGATGCAGGTGTGGATAAGGGCAAAGGGGTTATCGGGCATTAGGTGTCCTTTGATGATGTTTTGTTGGAGCTTTGAAGTTGGCCTAACGTTTTGGGTAGTTTAGTCCAAAACCATGCTCGAAGTGTCGTTTGGATTATAAACTATCATTTGTAGTGGGTCGAACTTGTATTAAACTTAATTAATGGCCTTCGTGCCTTTTGTAAACATTTAAATTGTTGTACGTTTTAAATGGAACTTGTGGAATGGTTTACATATTTAATTGGCGCGTAAATGTGTATAACTAAAAAAAAAAAAAAAAATTCTTATGGAATAGTCCCACTTCTAAAATCTAATATTTTTGGGATGAGAATACATGCAGGTTTTATAAATGATTTACAAAATAGACACAAGTACGTGAAACTACATTCTATGGTTGAATTATCGAAATCGAATATGCCCCTTTTTATTAAGTCTGGTAATCTAAGAATTAGGGAACAGACACCCTAATTGACGCGAATCCTAAAGATAGATCTATTGGGCCTAACAAACCCCATCCAAAGTACCGGATGCTTTAGTACTTCGAAATTTATATCATATCCGAAGGGTGTCCCGGAATGATGGGGATATTCTTATATATGCATCTTGTTAATGTCGGTTACCAGGTGTTCACCATATGAATGATTTTTATCTCTATGTATGGGATGTGTATTGAAATATGAAATCTTGTGGTCTATTGTTACGATTTGATATATATAGGTTAAACCTATAACTCACCAACATTTTTGTTGACGTTTAAAGCATGTTTATTCTCAGGTGAATACTAAGAGCTTCCGCTGTTGCATACTAAAATAAGGACAAGATTTGGAGTCCATGTTTGTATGATATTGTGTAAAAACTGCATTCAAGAAACTGATTTCGATGTAACATATTTGTATTGTAAACCATTATGTAATGGTCGTGTGTAAACAGGATATTTTAGATTATCATTATTTGATAATCTACGTAAAGCTTTTTAAACCTTTATTTATGAAATAAAGGTTATGGTTTGTTTAAAAATGAATGCAGTCTTTGAAAAACGTCTCATATAGAGGTCAAAACCTCGCAACGAAATCAATTAATATGGAACGTTTTTAATCAATAAGAACGGGACATTTCAGTGTGTACCATTTTGTCTTGCCCTTCAAGTATTCTCAAGCTTATTTGTAAGCACAAGTGTTCACTTTTCTTTCTTGGCAAGCTGGTACCGCTCGTTCATAAATGTGCGCCTCGTTTTGACTAGTATGTCTTGGGTTACACTCTTCTTCATTACATATGGCGTTGAATCTTTTCACATCTTATCTATATGACACTATTTTCCAGTTAATTAATCGTCGTCTCGTGCCCAACCGAAATCATTATCGTTGAATTTTTCACGTACTATACACCCAAAAGTCCCCCTTTATTGTGAATTATCGTGAACCGCATCCTCCGAAGCATCAATCCAACACACTACCTGTAACGACCCTGGATTTTTCAACGTTTAATTATTAATAATTTATTATTAATGCTTGTGCTTTACTAAACGTGTTCTTATACGTGTTACTTGTTACCGTATTTAACTTTTCATGGCCGACTTGACTTTGTGACACACGTACTTTACACGAATAATATTTTAAATATTATTTACGCTCATGATTAATTATTATTAATCGTTTTTAATTAACTAATGTTAGTAGTTAATTACTTGGGCTTTTTATTTAATTGTTGCATACTTACTTGGACTTGGGCTTTTATTAATGTACATGGACTTGGAGGCCCACCCTACACACTTAATGGACTAGTTGTGAGCCCATTTTATTACTAGTAACTTATTAATGTTAACCTTAGATTAATTAAGTTAAGTATGATGAGACTTGTGCAAGAATGCTAGAAACTCTTCCCCATACATCTAACTTTATCTATTCCACGCTCTCACCATTCTCCAACACAAGAAAGTAGATTTGGACCCTTCCCCTTTGAGCTTGAAAACCGTCGGCCTTGAGGGGTGTTGCGGGAGTTTAAATTTTTATTTTTTTTGTTACTTATTAGCTAGTATTACTTCATTCTTTACACACACATACATACACCACTTTTCTCTCAACTTTCTCTCATTTCTTTTCTCTCAAATATTGTAAGTAACATGAACTATTTCTTCTTCTTTCTTTTCTTTAAAAACCGAATCATAAACACATCATCATCATCATCATTACTTGTTCTTTGTTGTTGTTTAATTACTTGTAGTTGTTTGTTGTTGTTAAAGATCAAGTTCTATA
Organism: Rutidosis leptorrhynchoides; assembly: GCF_046630445.1. Classification (NCBI taxonomy): domain Eukaryota; kingdom Viridiplantae; phylum Streptophyta; class Magnoliopsida; order Asterales; family Asteraceae; genus Rutidosis; species Rutidosis leptorrhynchoides. The sequence continues at coordinate 278,695,478 of NC_092340.1, read as the reverse complement.
ACTTGTATCTTCATGTAATCTTGGTTACTTTCATCTTTTCTTTGATGAAGAACCAAGAACAAGAATCTAAACTTTCTAGTTTATGGTTCTACACTTAAATGTTTTAAAGATTTAAAGTTCATAAGTTTTAAAATCATACTTGTGTTCATGTTAGTAAACTTGAGGTTTACTTTCTTAAAGATCAAAGCCTTGGCTTGAATCTTTCTAAGTATGAATAACCATGAACTTATTACTTGTAGAATTAGTTTATCTCTTCATTTTATGTACTTTAAAGTTGTGATGTTGTTAAATTGGTCAAGTATTACTAGTTAATCTTGATCTCATATTTCTTGAAACTAAAAGTTAACTTTATAAGTTCAAGGACATGGAAGTTTAACTTTCTAGTTATAACTTCATATACTTATGTTGGATCTAAGTTTATATAACTTATGGTCTTCTAATTTTGTTGTAAATAAGAGCTTACAAGCTTACATACATTTTACAAGTTGAAAATCTAAGTTTCATAGCTTATGGTTTTATTAAAGTGTAGATCCAAGTTTTGTAACTTAGGATCTAACTTAAGAACACTAGATCTAGACTTTCTAGTCTAGGATCTTTAAGATCTATCTAAGATCTAAGTTCTACAACTTATGATCTTGTTTATTTAGTTTACTTTCAAGTTTGTAGCTTAATATTACTAGTAGAACTCATGTATGTGTCGGATCTAAGATCTTGATGTAACTTCGGTTCATCAAACTACATACAACTCTTAAGTGAGTTGTGCTACATATCTTAGACTTACACTAGTGTTATGATGGTCAAACCTTGGTTAAGATGATGCAAACCCATCAACGAGTTGTACACTTAAAGCTATACGCATCAAGGATGAGAACCGTGATGAGCATCAAGCACCAAGAACCCACCGGAACACCTTTACTTACTGTTTCTGGAACTAATCAGACTACTGGAAGGTTGATTTTCAGTTAGTTCGGTTCAATTAGATGATTTTCCATTTAGACCTCGTCTTAATCCAAGTTACGGTTTAGGATCTATGGCCTCCCGAAAGTCACTACACACTATTAATGTTGTGCTGAAATTTCTGACCTACTCGCACTTAAACCGTCACCACAGTCAAACGAAGATGAGTTTGGTTCTTGAAATTGGTCAGCCTCTAGGGGACTCATATACGGAGCCATGGCCACTAGTCTCACCCTATTTCAGTTTGTATAGAGGTCGTGACGACTGAACGAATACAGCCCTTGTTTCAAACCCTAGTCTTGACTTAAAACTTACTTTACACTTTTTGTTTAATGATGAATGATGATGATACTTAAGACCAAATTTACATACTTTTAAACCTTTGGAAATGATTTACTGACTTAGTAACTTTTGACTTAGGTTGAGAACCTTCCGGACCAACCACTTGCTTACTATTTCCCGCGTATCGACTTTTACTACTTTTCACTGTGAGTTATAGCATCCCCTTTTACTTTAACTATTTTGGGACTGAGAATACATGCGCATTTTACGTTTTACATACTAGGCACGAGTACTTAAACTTTATATATGTGTGGGTTATACAACGGCATAAACTTTCCCCTTAGCTCGGTAACGTTTAGTCATTGGTCTTTGAACCGGTGAACGCGAATCTTAGATATGGATCCATAGGGTTTGACATCCCCACTCGGGTTAGTAGCGCTAGCATTTAACGGGTGTTTAATACTTCGTAAACATACCCACTCACCAAGTGTACTTTTAGGGGGTGTTATTTACGTTAAGTTAGTTACCAAGTGCCCACGGTTATACATATACTTTTCATACTGTTTTGAAACGCTGTTGAAGCACTGAAATCTCGTGGCCTACCTTACATTACTGTTATACTTAAACTATAGCTTACCAACCTTTGTGTTGACATTTTTAAGCATTTTTTTCTCAGGTGCTTAAGGTTTGCTTGCTTCCGCTGTACTATTCATGCTTTGTAGACACCCGCTGCGTTTATTAGAGATGTCACCGCATGAAATGTTTATTTTACATTCAAACTATATTACTTTTGAAACGATGTGTTTGTAACGACCTATGGGTCACGTACTATTATTGCTTGCTATTCGTAGAAGCATACTTTTGGTTGTTAAACATTTGATGTTGGTTAAGACGTCACCTATATTCATGAATGCAAACTTATTTTGAAGCAACATATAGTATTTGACCTTGTAATGATCCTGTTGTTGATGATTCATACACGAAGGTTTTGTACGGGGAATCACATTTGGTATCAGAGCATTGGTTGTAGGGAATTAGGTTGCATTAGTGAGTCTAGACCGACCCGAGTAGGATTCACTAATAGGACTAATCTACAACTTGCTAGTTTACTTGTTTCTGCGGAACTTGTTGCATGCTGCTGCTTACTTTTACTGCTATATGCCGTATGCTACTACATGATTTCACTACTGTATGCTATTATCTGCTTTCGATTGCATGATACTTGTCGTTATTGCCATGCTACTTACTGCTATAGATGATCTAGACTGTCATAGTTACTTTGCCTAATACGTGCTTGCTTTATGACTTACTGACATGGAAAAAGTTATTTTTCCTTGTTCAGATGTCGGATATCCCGCCCGTTATCATTTTGGAGAGCGACTCAGACTCATCCGCCACATCGCCTACCATTGTTGCCGATTTACAGATCCCGTCCTCCTTACCCTCCAGCGACTCCGGCGCTTCGTCCTCTGGATCCAGTAGCCATGCACCCCGACCCAGTGATCATCTCAGACTAACAAGAGGACCCACCGGAGATTCCAGCTCCACTCATCCCAGGACCCTCGGAGCCACAGCACCATTCCGGTGGTGCTGTGATTCCTGGGGGATATGGGGACGTTCCGTTCCGTAATGAGCATAACCATTGGTGCCGACACCTTCCTGATGGGAGCGTCGTGCCGATCCCACCCTGCAGATACCGACTGATGACCACTGGACGAGCAGAGCGACCTCCACATGATTCTGATAACCCATCATCCGACGACTCATCATTTGACGACTCGACATCCGACGATTCCAGCGATGATGATTCCGATGAGGACCCTGAGGAGGCACCCGTGCAGCCACCCCTCCACCCCACCGAAGAAGCGGTATCGTTTCGACGGTACTGTTATTCCAGGGGTTAACGGAGGTAGATCGTTCGTTAACGCACGCGGACTGAGGACTAGGGTTACCGCCCGTAAGCAGCTTGTGCCGTATCCTGCTGATCCATTCATACGTAAGGCTCCCCGTTATGCAGCATCTACTTCTGGTGCTGGACCGTCTGCACCACCCGCTCCACCAGCATCGTCTGCACCACCAGCTCCACATGTACCATCAGCATCGTCTGTCGAGGAACTGACGAGGGAGGTGGATATCCTCCGTGCTCGGGTAACTGAGCTTGAGAACCAGGTGTCCCACATGATGGACATCCTTTACCCACCGTCACCATAGGGCTTTTGTATTAGGTTTCCTTATGTAATTCCGTTTGTAGTTTCATGTATTACTTATGTATTGTACGAACCTATGCGGATGTATGCAACTTATTATTAATGAATTGAACTTTGTGTTGTTTAATTCTTGTACGATGTTCCATTTACGTTACTGTATGATGATTTTGTGATATCTGAATCTATTTACGTTACTTAACTAGCATGTGTTGTGTTGATTTCATGTTGGTTGCCATATACCGTATTATTATTTATTTGAATACTGGATTTTGACTTGAGTCAAAATTTTTGTTTAGAACATCAATGGCCAACGGAAGATCAACACCCACAGCAGCATAAATCGAAGAAATGATCACCGAACGAGTAGCCGCAACTTTAGCGGAAATGAACCCCCAAGCCCCACCAGTTAACCAGCCAATTCGTAATGGGTATACTTATAAGGAATTCCAAAGCTGCAAGCCCCACAACTTTAGTGGTACTGAGGGGCCAGTTAGTCTCACTAGGTGGTTTGAGAAATTAGAATCTGTGTTCCGTGTAAGCAACTGCTCAGAGATGAACAAAACAAAGTATGCCTCCTGTACACTTTCGGACGGCACCCTAACCTGGTGGAGCACACTTGCTCAAGCCAAGGGTATTGATGAGGTGTATGCTACCCCGTGGGAGGAATTTAAGGGGGCTATGATCGAAAAGTACTGCCCCAGAACGGAGATACAGAAGATGGAAACTGAGTTTTGGGGACTGAAAGTGGTAGGAAACGATCTTGATGGTTACAACCGTAGGTACCTGGAACTAACTTTGATGTGTCCCACGATGGTTACCCCGGAGTTTAAGCGAATGGAAAGGTACTTGTGGGGACTTCCTAAGACCATTAAGGGAAATGTCACCTCTTCAAAGCAAGCTGATGTCCCGGAAGCAATGCGCATGGCGCACACCTTAATGAACCAAATTATCAGCGATGAACTGAAAAAGGCAAAATCCGAATCGGGGGTTAGCAGTGAGAAGTGTAAGTGGGACAACAACAAGGGGAGAGTCTATGATCAAAACCCGGCTAAGCGACATGAGGGTTTCAAGGGAAACAACCCCAATCCGAACACTAGCTCGAACTCTAACTACAAGGGTAGTCTGCCGCAGTGCAAGAGATGCTACAAGCATCACACCGGGTACTGCAACGTGGTCTGCAAAAAATGTAAAAGAACTGGGCATATTGGCAAAGACTGCAAGATCACCACCCTGAATATGAAGACAAACCCTACTGGATCGAGAAAGTGCTATGAATGTGGACAGACGGGCCAATTCAGAAATGAGTGTCCCAACAGGCGAAAGGATGGCGGACCACCACGTGGAAGAGCATTCAATGTAAACGCAAGGGATGCCCGTGAGAACCCCGACTTGGTCACAGGTATATTCACTATCAACAATCTATTAGCTTTTGTTCTGTTTGATACTGGTGCCGATAGAAGTTATGTATGTAGACACTTTTGCTCTAAGATAAATTGGTCATTAGTTCCTTTAAAGGAGAGTATGCTTGTAGAGGTAGCCAATGGAAAACTTGAGAAAGTTGACCAAATTAGCTGAGGAGCTATTATCAACATAGCTGGTGTGGATTTCGAGATTGACTTGATACCCATCAAGTTGGGAAGCTCTGATGTTATTGTCGGTATGGACTGGTTGACTAAGATAAGGGCTGACATTATCTGTGGAGATAAAGCTCTTCGCATACCACACGGAGACGGTGAGCCACTGATTATCTACGGAGAGAGATGTAGCTCGAGACTGAATCTCATTAGTTGCATGAAAGCGCAAAAGATCATGAAGAAAGGACGTCTTGCTGTTTTAGCGCATGTGAAAACATTAGAAACCGAGGTGAAGAGCGTGGATGATGTACGAATCCTGAACGAATTTTTTGATGTCTTTCCGAAAGAATTGCCTGGATTGCCTCCACCGAGAGCAGTAGCGTTTCAGATCGATTTAGTGCCAGGAGCTGCACCTGTAGCTCGCGCACCTTATCGACTCGCATCTTTCGAGATGCAAGAGTTGCAGAGCCAATTACAAGAACTGCTAGACCGTGGATTTATCCAACCAAGTTTCTCGCCTTGGGGCGCACCTGTTTTATTTGTGAAGAAGAAGGACGGATCCTTCCGCATGTGTATCGACTACCGTGAACTCAACAAATTAATGATCAAGAATCGGTATCCTCTTCCCCAAATTGACGATCTTTTTGATCAACTACAAGGATCAAGCGTTTACTCTAAGATTGATTTGCGATCCGGTTATCACCAGTTGAGGGTGAAAGAGAGCGATGTGATGAAGACTGCCTTCAGAACTCGTTATGGTCATTATGAGTTTCTCGTGATGCCATTCGGTTTAACCAACGCACCTGCCGTGTTTATGGATCTCATGAATCGTGTATGCAAGCCATACCTGGATAAGTTCGTTATCGTCTTCATAGATGATATCCTCATCTACTCCAAAAGCGAAGAAGAACATGAGCAACATCTTTGACTAGTGCTTGAACTCTTGAGACAAGAGCAACTTTATGCAAAATTCTCCAAGTGTGAGTTTTGGTTGAAGGAAGTCCAATTTCTGGGTCACGTTGTGAGTGATCAAGGTATCAAAGTTGATCCCGCAAAGATCGAAGCTATCAGCAAGTGGGAAACCTCCACTACTCTGACTCACATTCGCCAATTTTTAGGCCTCGCCGGTTACTACCGAAGATTTATTGAAGGTTTCTCTCTGATTGCGCGTCCTTTGACCGCGCTGACTCACAAAGGGAAGAAGTTCATTTGGGAACCCGAACAGGAATCAGCATTTCAAACCTTGAAAAAGAAGTTAACCACCGCACCTAGCTTATCACTTCCTTAAGGCAGTGACGATTTCGTCGTTTATTGCGATGCATTGAAAAGTGGTTTTGGTTGTGTACTGATGCAACACACAAAGGTTATCACTTACGCCTCCCGACAACTGAAGATTCACGAGCAAAATTACACAACGCACGATCTCGAGCTTGGAGTCATTGTCTTTGCATTAAAACTGTACAGACACTACCTTTATGGAACAAAGAGCACTATTTTCACCGATCATAAAATCCTCCAACACATCTTTGATCAGAAGCAACTAAATATGAGATAGCGTCAATGGATCGAGACGCTGAACGACTATGATTGTGAACTTCGTTATCACCCTGGCAAGGCCAATGTTGTAGCTGACGCTTTGAGCCGAAAGGAGAGGATGACACCTCTTCGTGTTCGGGCTCTGAACATCACCATTCATTCAAACCTCAATAGCCAGATCCAAGCAGCCCAAGATGAGGCTCTCAAGGAGGAGAATATATCTCATGAATACTTGAACATTCTAGTTTCTCGATTTGAAGTTAAGGAGACTGGACTCCGATGCTATGCTGGAATAATTTGGGTACCTCGTTATGGAGATTTATGGAGCCTTATACTAGATGAAGCCCACAAGTCCAGATATTCGATTCATCCAGGAGCCGATAAAATGTACCACGATCTCAAGGAACAGTACTGGTGGCCTAATCTTAAGAAGGACGTTGCAACTTATGTTGGGAAGTGTTTGACTTGCTCGAAAGTTAAGGCCGAACATCAGAGGCCTTCTGGGTTACTTCAATAACCGGAAATCCCGTAATGGAAGTGGGAAAGGATAACAATGGATTTCATTATGAAGTTACCAAAGACGGTGGGCAGATACGATACCATCTGGGTTATCGTTGATCGTCTTACCAAATCTGCACACTTTTTAGCCATGAAGGAAACGGATACGATGGAGAGACTCGCTCAACTATACATAAAAGAGGTTGTATCTCATCATGGCGTGCCCTTATCGATCATCTCAGATTGCGATACCCATTTTGCTTCCAGATTTTAGCGTTCTTTGCAAGAAGTCTTGGGGACTCGCCTCGACATGAGCACTGCGTATCACCCGCAGACCGACGGACAAAGAGAACGCACGATTCAGACTTTGGAGGATATGTTGCATGCTTGTGTTATTAATTTCGGAAAGGCTTGGGAAAGACATTGCCGCTAGCCGAATTCTCTTACAACAACAGTTATCATTCGAGTATTAATGCCGCACCTTTTGAAGCGTTGTATGGCCGCAAGTGCCGATCTCCTATTTATTGGGCCGAAGTAGGCGAAATGCAAATCACCAGACCCGAGATAGTCCATGAAACAACTGAGAATATTGTCCAGATTCAAGCAAGACTCAAGCCCGTGATCACTAAAAGAGTTATGCAGACCTTAAACGTAAAGACTTCGAATTCAATGTGGGTGACCATGTAATGTTGAAGGTCGCACCTTGGAAAGGTGTCATTCGTTTTGGAAAGCGCGGAAAGTTAAACCCGGGATACATTGGTCCTTTGGAAATCTTGGAGCGTGTTGGACCCGTTGCTTACCGTTTAGATCTTCCAACTCAATTGAGCTCAGTTCATCCTACCTTTCATGTATCGAATTTGAAGAAGTGCCTTGCTGAACCGGAACATGTCATAACATTGGAGGAACTTACAATTAATGACAAACTCCACTTCGTGGAAGAGCCTGTCGAAATTATGGACCGTGAGGTCAAAACTTTGAAGCACAACAAGATTCCGATCGTCCGAGTAGGATGGAATGCCAAACGAGGACCTGAGTTTACCTGGGAACGAGAGGATCAAATGATGCAGAAGTATCCTCACCTTTTCCCGACTCCTCCATCTACCTCAGCTTAAAATTTCGGGACGAAATTTTCTTTAACAGGTGGGTAATGTAACGACCCTGAATTTTCCAACGTTTAATTATTAATAATTTATTATTAATGATTGTGCTTTACTAAACGTGTTCTTATACGTGTTACTTGTTACCGTATTTAACTTTTCATGGCCGACTTGTCTTTGTGACACATGTACTTTACACGAATAATATTTTAAATATTATTTACGTTCATGATTAATTATTATTAATCATTTTTAATTAACTAATGTTAGTAGTTAATTACTTGAGCTTTTTATTTAATTGTTGCATACTTACTTGGACTTGAACTTTTATTAATGTACATGGACTTGGAGACCCACCCTACACACTTAATGGACTAGTTGTGAGCCGATTTTATTACTGGTAACTTATTAATGTTAACCTTAGATTAATTAAGTTAAGTATGATGAGACTTGTGCAAGCATGCTAGAAACTCTTTGATGTGCGTAGAGGTGTATACGAAATAGTTATATTTTTACTACGAAATACTATTAAATACGATACAATTTTACACAAGTTATTTATTTATAGAGTGGATATACCTAAACCTTGCTACAACACTTATAGGCAGTGTACCTAATCGTACAGTAGTGTACTTTTTAGTAAGTCCGGTTCGTCCACAGGGAACTAGCCAAGTTTAACGCTAAATTTTTAAAACTATATTCGTATATAAATAAATATATATATATATATATATATATATATATATATATATATATATATATATATATATATATATATATATATATAAGTAGTATTATTATTATAAAAGGGGGTTTTTACCGTTTAATGACCGGTTTGTCGATTTTAAAACTTTAGTCGCAGTTAAAACCTAATGTAAAATATTAAAAATATAAAAGACTTAATTTAAAGCGTAAAGTAAATAACGATAATAAAATTGTGATAATTAAAAGTGCGATAAATAAATTGACAGTAAATAAAAGTTGCGATAATATAAAATTACGATAATAAAAAGTGCGATAAATAAAATGACAGTAAATAAAAGTGCGATGAAATATGAAATAAAGGAATTATGCTTATTTAAACTTCCATAATCATGATGTTTGACGTGTTGATTTTAGTTTATTACTATGAGTTAATTATCCTTTGTCTTGAATTATTCGATATGTCCATCTGATTTTTGTCCATAACAGTCCATCAGTCATAAATATAAAGTGCTAGTGTTCTCGTCAAATTATCTCTATATCCGAAGTCAAATATTCCAACTAATTGGGGACTTAAACTATAATTACACCAATTTTCCTTGTATGTAATTCACCCCTGTTTTAATAAGTCCATTGACTATTAATCCATTCCCGTGTCCGGTTAAATGAACGATTATTAGTACTTATAAATATTCCGCCCATCGTGTCCGATCTAGTGTATGTGGTTATTTATAGGTACTTCCAATTGTAATTTTTATATTAAATTAACAAACTATCATTCAATTAAACAAATATAAAGATCATTAATAGCCCATAGTCTAATTTCCACAAGTGTCGTTCTTTTGTCCAAACCCCAATTATGGTCCAAAGCCCAATTACCCAATCTTAATATTTAGCCCAACATCATGATTACTTCGATTTAAATAAGCATAATAATAACTTAGCTACGAGATATTAATTTAAAAATGTTGAACATAACTTACAATGATTAATAATAACGTAGCTTTACAAGGACAGAATTTCGACTTACACACTTACAACATTCGCTAACATACTCTTATTATTATTAAATTAAAATTAAAATTAAAATTATAAATTATATATATATATATATATATATATATATATATATATATATATATATATATATATATATATATATATATATATATATATATATATATATATATATATATCGTAGAGAGTGAGAGATAGAAAAAGATGTGTTATTTTCGACCAAAACACGCGAACTTTATAGGACCTGAGCTGATACTGTGCACCATGCGATCGCATGGTTTTTGGTCTTCCTGGCCATGCGATCGCATGGCCTTCTTTTACAGCTCACATGCTTTTGTTTTCTTGTTTGCCGACGGTTTTAATATATAATATAATATATATATATATATAATTTTAAGAATTAATTATATATTATATTATATTCATGTACATAGTTGACTTGTAATTTTTAGTCCGTTGCGTCGCGCGTTGAGAGTTGACTCTGGTCCCAGTTCTGGATTTTCGAACGTCCTTTCGTACTATTTAATATATTGTACTTTGTGTTTTGCGGCTCGTACTCTGGTAACTTTTAGACGTTTCTCATCAATAATTTGAACCACTTTGATTGTCTTTGTACTTTTTAGCTTTTTGGTCGTTTGCGTCTTCAATTCGTCGAATCTGTCTTTTGTCTTCACCTTTTATTATTTAAACGAATATCACTTGTAAATAGAACAATTGCAACTAAAAGCTTGTCTTTCTTGAGGGATAATGCTATGAAATATATGTTCGTTTTTAGCATTATCAAATATTCCCACACTTGAGCGTTGCTTGTCCTCAAGCAATATAGTCTTGAAATAAAAATACTAGAATCACTTCTTTAGTCTTTACACTTTGTACATCAGTGATTTCAATTTGGCGGTATGAACAAGGATAGTAACGTTGTGGTTTACAGTCCCACATGACTATGAAAATTTAGATCCTTAAGGAAATTGGATCTTTATGAAAACATTTGATCTTTTGAAAATTCAATCTAGCTTTTACCCTAGATAAGTTTTCCGGAATAACCCTTCACCGGTGTTTGCAAAATATTTTTGTGGGTTTTGTATTTGAAAATTTTAGCTCAAAACTTGCGGTTTTGTGTCACCCACTTGCTAACCTTGTATTTAGGAAAGCAACACGTGCAGCATACTTGCTCCGTATATTACCTTTCGCTAAACTACCGTCCGGTTGTAAAGGAAAGCGTTGAATAAGCAACTGTTAAGGCAATGTCTCGTGACATGCTTTTGATTATGGTCTATATCGTGTCGGATGCAATTACTATCCTTTGTAGGAGCAATAGTAAAGATCACCCTATAGTTTTTCGGTCTGGCACAAGGTCCTATCTTCGACCATGCTATGCAACCACCGTTCTTACGGTTAACACCCGATTTGGTTCAGGTGACCTAATTAATACCAGGTGAATTCCTAGGATTTTACTTTCAATGGTAATGAACGAATTAAAAATGGGTTTTCAGAAAACAAATCGGTTTGTAATTTGATCAAAATATTTTCTCGTTCAAGCTCGAGTTTAGATATCATCGAATTCCATGAGTTTGAATTCTCAATCTTTAAGGTCAATCTCAAGGATTGAGTAATATCAGTCTTAAAAGCTGATTTTTGATCTTTAAGGAGATTATCCTTTCTGGGGATCTGATTCATTAGTCTTATAAGCTAATTTGCATGGTGCCCCCCATTGTACGAGACAGATCCTCTCATGGTTAGGATAAGTCTGACCACTTGGCGACCCTGTTTGATGCCGAGGTTTTGGATTTCCAGCTGATTTTCGAGAAAATTTTTCAAGATTTTTCGTAGACTCTACAACTGGTCTGGACGATAATTTCCTGACCTAAATCAAGAAGCGCGTGTCTTTTTTGGAAGACTTTACTTCCTTTTAATGATGGAATTGATTCATCGTGTAGATCCATCTTTCTTTCAAATATATTACTCCCTCCGTCCCATTACAAGTGTCCACTTACTTTTTGCACACAGTTTTAGAAAATTCCACTAACTCCATTCTCCACCAATCAGAAATCTTCTCTCTCCAGAATAACCTCTTCTGATTGGTTGAAATACAAAGTGGACACTTGATATGGGACGTCCCAAAATAGAAATGTGGACACTTTAAGTGGGACGGAGGGAGTATAATTTTCCGGGTAAAACAGTTAATTTTGTCCAAAACAAAAGTATCTTCAATTATTTGTATAAAAATATGTGACATATGTTCTAAATAACTTGGTAAATTTTTTTCACACTTGGCTTTTATTTTCCTTTCTTTGCCTTTTTATTTTCCTCTATTCCATTTTAAATGAATTCTAACATTTTGGGTTGTTTCTCAATTTATATTCTTTCTGAGGTAACAATAATTTCGGTGTTAACACCTAGTTTTATCGTTCATAAATTTGTATAAACATGATTTTGAGTTCATTTAATTAAAAATTTTGAAAATTTTTTACTAGAATTGGGTAGTCAGTATATAAGACTAGGGCTGTTTTTTATTATCAGAGAGCACTAGATTCTAATACAACTACTGCGTTACTAGTATTTTTAACGGTAACCAAGTGTTTAAGTCAAAAAATTTTAAAAATCCGAAAGAATTTAACCCCTTCCCACACTTAAGATCTTGCAATGCCCTCATTTACAAGAAATCAGTAATAATTTAAATTATTGAGGGTGATTAGCGTAGAAAAATGATTAAATTTTACCAAAGTTTCCAAACATATTGGCGTTTGTTTGTTGAATGATAAATGGTGCACTTCATTTGTTCATTCCGTCTTGTTGTTACATCACATTTGTTTTTCATTTTATCGTCAAAATTAGTAGCTTTTGCTGAACTTAATGCCAGTCTTTGAAAATGCGCTGTTTTACCCTGTTGTGTACATAAAATAAAATACATACAATACAAATAATAACATGCATGGTAATTTGAAATGGGACTTAACATCTCACTTTCAAATCAAATATGAAATATTAATACAACATAAAAAAATTAAAACTTACATTAAAGTATCACAATATTATATGTTTAAACATAATTAAATAAAAATAATAAAAAGATAAAAATCATAGAAATCACCAACGGGAACTGTATCAATCTGGATAGGGGTTCCAGTTCATGTCGTCGGTCGGGTTCCACGGTTGGTTATAGGTGTACTGATAGGCCTGGTTAGGGTCGTAGAGAGTAAATGGTGGTCGCATATCGGGCTGGTGTGGAGGATAGTAAGCAGGTCGGGTTGGTACGTAGTTATTTGGTACCTGAGGTGATAGCTGGCTCATGATCTGATGCTGATGATAGTGCCATCTATCATGCTGTGGTTGTCTGGAATGCTCGTACACATTCTCGGCTTGCTACTGCTCGTACCGACTATGTCTAGCCTCGTTTGTCATTTCTACCTCATCTATACGCTGGTAGACGTCAGTCATAGCCTCCCTAATGACATCTCTAATGTCATCCACTTCCTCCATTTCTTCATCTGAATCTCTCTCTACCTGTGGATGAAGTCCATCATATGGTACTGCCTGATTGCGTCTGCTCTTTAATACCTTTGCACCCTGATAGACCTTCAATCCTAATGTATCAACCTGTTCCCTACACACCATCAGTGGACCCTCTTGATCCCTATCTACACCCAAATACTCTCCAATGAGAGTAACAAAAATACCTCCTCCTATTATTCCCCCGTCCTGTATTCCTGCCACCATTTTGGACAGATAAAAACCAACACAGTAGGGGATATTAACAAAGCTTCTAGGGTTTCGAATACACTCAAGGTAAAATATATCGTGTAAGGTCATCTTCTCCTTGTTTTTACCTCTTTGTGTAATCAAATTAGCTAAAAATCTATGTATGATATGTAGCTCTGCTTTGTTAATATCTAAATAGGAGTGTCTTCCTCCCAGCGTAAAAATATTATAATTTGACATACGCCTCCAGACGGCGTCCGCGTTAAAATTCCTATCTACCCGCTCCCCATGATAAATCAAATTTGTACAATCGGGTAGTAGTAATTCACCGGGAGTGTAAATCTGTAAAGCCCTGGCCATGTCCAGCATGGACATCCTGTACATCCTACGGCCAAGTAAAAAATCTAAGAAAACTTCTATCATCTAACCTAACTACATCCGCATTAAGTGATATAGTACTCATAAGCTCAACACACCTTTCCTTATATACAGGCCTACGAATGGTGAATAAACGTTCCCAATCGGGAAAAGAAGAGCTGCCATACCTTTGGATTAGATGCTGTCTAACTGAGTTAACTAGTTGGACCCTTTCCAAAGGTTCCCAATCGATTACCCTCCGTACTTTTACATTTTTCGTTACCAGTTTAAATGTGTTACTTTGATACGTCGGGTAATCTCTCCAACTTAGATCAAATCTCAAATTGGGATGCAACTGTTCTTCATGAATCGTTGGGTGTTCTATTATCGTATGAATCGGAAATTGTACATAGGCATTAACATATTCTTGTTGCGGATCATAATATGGTACGTGTTGATCAGGTTGTTATTGTTCCTGTTGTTGCTCCGGTTCATATTGCATTTCTGGTTCAGGTTCTGGAGCAGGTTGCCTAGATGATGATGATGCACCATCAGTATCGGTATATCTCTGCAAAACACATTAAACACAAAATTTGTGCATCAAAATATGCATTAGTGTTAGCAAAATAGAAAATTAAAATAATTACAATAACATGTTTAATCTATATTAAACTTATGCTCATTTTCACATTTTTATCAATTCTACACTTTTTCAAATAAGCATATATGAAAATGTTTACAAAGTTCATAAGCATTATACTCAAATAACATGTCAAATTAATCATTACTAGCAATTAAACAAGTTTCAAATGGCATTTACATCAATTTAATCAAGTTCATGAATTTTAGACCTAAAAAGTCTACTTTAATTCTCAAAAATCATGTTTAGGATCAAAGTTTGGATCATTTAGCTACCTAAACATGTTACACTACTTAATTTAGCAATAATTCATGAAAAAAAACTGCCATAACCTATTTATATCAAAAAGCCCCAAATTGCTCAAGAACACAAACCCTAGATTTCTAAAAATTTTGAAGTTTTTGGCTTCAAATCATGTTAAATAGCATCAATCTAGGTTATACATGCATAATATACTAACAATTTAACTCTAATTGCACTAGAAATTAACAAAATTAAATTAGGTATAAATTAGCTCAAGAACACTAAAATTCAAATTTAAAGAGTTTAGGGGTGAAATCTTTACCTTTCTTGAAAAACTTCTTAACAAATTCATGATTAAAGCGGATTATAGCAAGAGATTTGGTTGAATTTGGTGAAAATTTGGCGAATTTTTGAGAGGTTTTCGTATGTGTGTGTGTGTGTGTTGTTGTGGTAACAGAGCTGCTCGCTGGGATTTTTAATCCTGACCAGTTTTTGGTCTCCATGTGACCGCATGGATTTAGTGAAGGAACCCCATGCGATCGCATGAGGTATGTTTGTTTTTTTTTTTTTATAAAAACCTTTAACTAATTAAAACATATAATTCATTAAATTTTAAAAATTTTGTTTCTTTTTAGGAGTGAGGGCGTTTCGGATCGTTGTCCTAGTCCGTCTCTCAACAAAATTTTAAAATTTGTCACTTTTTAAGCGTCATTTTAAAAGCAAAGTTTTTTAATGTTTTTGGCATACTTTAATTCAATAAGATTAAAAATAATGATAATAAAATTTCTCGTCCCTCCCTTGGGTAAAGTAATTTCGGTTCAACGACCTAGTCTTCAACTCACGACGAATTTTAGAAATCATATTTTTAACTCAATGAAATAAAGTAATTTTTTGTTTTTAAATTCACACCAAACTTAAATTTAAAATGCATAAAAAATTCATATAAATATTACTTTTTCAAAATATTACTTTTTCAAATATTTACAAACTTAAATATATTGATTTTAAAAAGTTTACAATATTAATTTAATATTTATATATTAATTTTAAAAACAAGGTAAAAATTAAAATAAAAAAACCTTTTGGTCTTTTATCCCACTTTAATCAATCAAATATTATTAAAAATATACGCCCCTCTTTTTGGTAAAGTAATTTCGATTCCATAACCTAGTTTTACTCCTGACGAATTTCTAAAATATTTTGGGTTGATTGATTAAAGATATTTATACCTTAAGAATAAACGGTAAATTTCGCAGTGATGTAATAAATTTTTGTATGATATCAATAATTTCGGTTACGCATACCTAATTTTATTGAATACCAATTTAATACTTTATAGCGAATGATTCAGCGTTTATTATCAAAAGGTTAAAAGCAATAAAAACAAAAATAAAAACTGTACATACTTACCTGTGAAAAAGAATTCTCAGAGACCTGCTTTAGCCAACTCATAGGAGAGTCGTGTGATTTGGTTTTCCATAGCTACATAAGCATAACCTCGATTCTTCAATATCATTTCTTCAAAACATATGAACGGTCCTTCTCTGCATAGAGTAACAAATTCGGTATTTGAATATGTTTGATTGTTTAAACATTTACCTTCATGTGACCATTTTCCGCATTTATGACATCTTTTAAGGTGTCGTGCTCTTCTTTTTGTTGCGGACTTTGATTTGCCTTTACCAAAATGTGTCTTATGATGATCTTTCCTGAGTTCTTTTCTTACTCCGTCCATTTTGCCTCTTATGAATGATACCAATTCACTCGGAAGGGTGTCATTATTACGTTTAGTAATCATAGCATGTAGCATTAGACCATGGTTTAGTTCAAAGGAATTCTTCATCTAGTAAAACTTAAAAAAAATAAAAATTCAGAATGGAGAGAGAAGACTAGTTCTTTAGGGTCTGCTAGGGAAAGACCATTCGGATTCCATTCTCGATAACTACATAAAAACAGAATATCTAACTCTAACAGAAATATATATTACCCTTAAAAAGACTTGATTCTCCCCACACTTAGTTAGTTGTGGTGTCAAAATTGTGATTAATTTCGTTGTCAACTTCCATCGGACCATGTATGTAATGTTTAACTCTGTGACCATTAACCTTAAATTCAATCCCATTTGAATTTATCAACTCTATTGTTCCATATGGGAAAAAATTTTTGACTATAAATGGTCCAGACCATCTAGATTTCAATTTTCCAGGAAATAACTTGAATCGTGAATTAAAAAGAAGAACTCTGTCTCCTTCTTTAAATTCTATTGAACTTCTGATTCTTTTATCATGCCATTTCTTCGTTCTTTCCTTATAGATTAATGAATTTTCGTATGCTTCATGTCTTAATTCTTCTAATTCATTTAATTGACTTAACCGTAGACGTCCGGCTTCATGTAAATCAAGATTACATGTCTTCAAAGCCCAAAATGCTTTATGTTCAATTTCTACTGGAAGGTGTCATGCTTTTCCATAAACGAGTTTAAAAGGTGTGGTTCCAATTGGAGTTTTGTAGGCTGTTCTAAAAGCCCAGAGTGCATCCTCCAATTTCATGGACCATTCCTTCGGATTTGATCCTACGGTTTTTTCTAGAATACGTATTAATGCTCGGTTGGTATTTTCAACTTGTCCACTTATTTGTGGATGATAAGCGGTTGAGATTTTATGAGTTACTCCATATATTTTGAGAACTTTCTCAAGTTGATTATTATAGAAATGAGTACCCCGATCACTTATTAAAGCTTTCGGTGTTCCGAACCAAGTAAAAAGACGTTTTAAAAAGTTGACTACAACTCGTGCATCGTTAGTTGGGAGAGCTTGTGCTTTTGCCCATTTAGATACATAATCAATACCAACGAGAATGTAGAGATTATTATGAGATTTTGGAAATGGACCCATAAAGTCAATACCCCAAACGTCAAATACTCCACATACTTGAATGACATTTTGTGGCATTTCATCACGTTAACTTATTTTTCCGGCCCTTTGACAAGCATCACAGGATCTGCAAAGAAGGTGTGCGTCTTTGAAAATTGTAGGCCAATAGAATCCAGTGTCGTAAACTTTTCTTGCTGTGAGTTGAGGCCCATAATGCCCTCCTGTTGGTCATGTGTGACAATGGTTTAAGATTTGACTAGCTTCATCCCCGAATACACATCGACGTATTATTCCATCGGGACAACTTTTAAACAAATGTGGATCTTCCCAGAAATAGTGTTTTATATCACTAAAGAATTTCTTTCGTTTTTGGTACGACAACCCTTTTTCAAGGAATCCACATACTAAATAGTTTGCATAGTCTGCAAACCATGGAATTTCATTATAATCTATCTTCAATAGATATTCATCAGGAAAGTTATCTTGTATAGCCGATTCATTTAGAACTTCTAATTCGGGATTTTCAAGACGAGAAAGATGATCAGCGGCGAGTTTTTCTGCTCCCCTTTTGTCTCGGATTTCAATATCGAACTCTTGTAAGAGTAAGATCCAACAGATTAATTGTGGTTTAGCATCTTGTTTTGAAAATAGGTATCTAAGAGCAGAATGGTCGGTATAGACCACCGTTTTAGCTAGAACTAGATATGAACGAAATTTGTCAAAAGCAAAGACAATAGCAAGGAGTTCTTTTTCAGTAGTTATGTAATTTATTTGTGCTCCTTGTAACGTCTTACTAGCGTAATAAATAGGTTGAAATCGATTTTCAATCCTTTGTCCTAAAACGGCTCCCATTGCAAAATCACTTGCATCGCACATGAGTTCAAATGGTAGATTCCAATTTGGCGTTATCATGATCGGTGCATTAGTGAGTTTTTCTTTAAGAATATTAAAAGATTTGATGCATTCATCTGAAAAGATGAATGGAGCATCCTTTTCTAGGATTTTACTCATAGGAGTGGCAATTTTAGAAAAATCTTTTATGAAACGTCGGTAAAAACCGGCATGCCCTAGAAAACTCCTAACTCCTCTAACATTGGTGGGATGTGGAAGTTTAGCAATTACATCTACTTTAGCTCTATCCACTTCAATTCCTTCCTTTGAAATTTTATGACCAAGAACGATGCCTTCTCTAACCATGAAATGACATTTCTCCCAATTAAGTACTAGATTTGATTGTTCGCATCTAATAAGCATTCGTTCAAGATTAACTAGACATGTTTCAAAAGTATCACCGAAGACTGAAAAGTCATCCATGAAAACTTCCATGCATTCTTCTATCATGTCGTGAAAAATCGCCATAATGCACCTTTGAAAGGTTGCAGGGGCGTTGCAAAGTCCAAATGGCATGCGCTTGTAAGCAAAAGTACCATAAGGGCACGTGAATGTGGTTTTCTCTTGGTCCTTGGGTGCGATTGGAATTTGAAAGTATCCGGAAAAACCGTCAAGAAAACAATAATAACTATTTCCGGCTAATCTTTCCAACATTTGATCAATGAAAGGTAAGGGAAAGTGATCTTTTCTGGTGGCGTCATTTAATTTTCTATAATCTATACAAACACGCCATCCTGTTACAGTCCTTGTAGGAATAAGTTCATTTTTTCATTGGTGATGACAGTCATGCCACCCTTCTTAGGTACACATTGAACTGGGATTACCCATGGACTATAAGAGATTGGATAAATTAAACCTGCATCTAGCAGTTTAATAATTTCTTTCTTAACAGCATCTTGCATATTAGGATTTAGTCTTCGTTGGCGTTGCACATACGTTTTATGACCTTCTTCCATAAGGATTTTATGTGTGCAATACGAAGGACTTATGCCTTTAATGTCATGAATCTTCCATGCAATAGCTGGTTTATGAGCTTTTAGCACAGAAATGAGTTGAGATTTTTCATTTTTAGTAAGAAAAGACGATATTATTATAGGTAATTCAGATTCACCATGTAAATAAGCATATTCTAAATGGTTTGGAAGTGGCTTTAACTCTAATGTCGGTGGTTCTTCTATCGATGATTTATATCGATATCTGTCTTCTTCTTTTAGCATTTAAAGTTCTTCTGTTGTTGGTTCATAATCATTAGCCATGAGTGCGGCTAACATTTCAGCTTCATCAATTGGTTCAGTTCCTTCTCCTAAAGAACATTCTCCTGTTCCATGTAATTATGGAAATTCTTCTAACAATTCTGCATGTGAATATATAGTTTGAATGTAATAACATGTATCATCTGCAGATTGCGGTTGTTGCATGGCTCTATCAACAGAAAAGGTAACATTTCTTACCGAACACGTCTATTATTGCTTTAGTCGTGTTTAAGAATGGTCTTCCTAATATGAGAGGAACTCGAGAATCTTCTTCCATGTCCAAAATAACAAAATCTACTGGAAATACTAAAGTACCAACTTTAACTAGCATGTTTTCCATTATCCCTCTAGGATATTTTACTGATCGATCGGCTAGTTGTATGCTTATTCGTGTTGGTTTCAATTCTCCAAGGTCTAGTTTATCGTATAGTGAATACGGCATTAGATTTATACTAGCACCTAAATCTGCCAATGCTTCTATTGAACTAAGACTACCCAGAAAACATGGAATTGTAAAACTTCCTGGATCTGATAATTTTTATTGTATCTTATTCAACAGCACTGCAGAACAATTTGCATTCATAGTAACAGCTGAGAGTTCTTCCATTTTCTTTCTATTTGTGATTAGATCTTTCAAGAATTTAGCATATCTAGGCATTCCTGAAATCACATCAATGAAAGGAAGATTTACATTTATTTGTTTAAACATATCCAAGAATTTGGATTGCTCGGCTTCAAGTTTTTCTTTTCTCATTTTACTCGGGTAAGGAAGTGGTGGTTGGTATGGTTTAACATAAGGTTTAGCCTTAACTGTGTTATTTTCATTAACCTTTTCAACTACCGGTTCTGTTTCCTTTTCTTGCTCAGATTGTGGTTCTTGTGTAGTAATAGAGTCATCAGAAATTACAGGTATTTCAGGTGGTTTAAGTGTAATTCCACTTCTTGTGGTAATGGCTTTAGCTGTTTCATTCCAGGGGTTAGCATTTGTATCGCTAGGTAAACTTCCCAATTTTCTTTCACCTATCAAACTTGCTAGGTTGCTTACTTTTTGTTCTAGATTTTGGATTGAAGCTTGTTGGTTTCTAAATGCTTGAGCATTTTGTTCATTGGTTTGTTTCTGAGATGTGAAAAACTGCGTTTGAGATTCAACTAGCTTCGACATCATGTCTTCTAAATTTGGCTTTTTATCATCGGTTTGTGGTGGTTTGTTTTGAAAAATAGGTCTTTGCTGATTGTAAGTATTGTTGGATACTTGTTGATTGCTAGGACCTTGTTGGTTGTTGTATGGAACATTTCGGTTATAATTCTGATTTTGATTGTAGATTGGTCTTGGTGGTTGATAATTATTCTGATAATTATTTCCAGGCCTTTGGTTCATGTATGAAACATTCTTTCTTTGTTCCATTGTTTGTTCAATACTGAGACAATCTTTGGTCAAATGTGGTCCTCCACACTGCTCACAACTAATTCGTATTGAGTGAATATCTTTAGTCATCTTTTCCATTCGCCTCTCGACAGCATCTATCTTTGCGGAAATGGAATCAAAGTCATGGCTTGAATCGGCTCTAGCTGCTTTAGATGATCTAACGATATCTTTTTCTTGGTGCCACTCATGTGAGTGGGAAGCAGCGTTATCAATAATTTTGTAAGCTTCAGTTGCGGTTTTCTTCATAATGGAACCACCAGCTGCTATATCGATGTCTTTTCTTGTAGTGATGTCGCATCCTTGGTAGAATATTTGTACTATTTGATAAGTGTCTAAACCATGTTGCGGACATCCTCTCAATAACTTTCCAAATCTTGTCTACGCTTCATATAGAGTTTCATTTGGCTTTTGCGTGAACGTAACAATTTCTCCTTGAAGTCTCACGGCTTTAGATGCCGGAAAGAATTGTTTAAGAAATTTTTCAACTAAAACGTCCCATGTATCAATTGCCCCTTCAGATAACGATTCTAACCAATCTTTGGCTTCTCCCTTTAAAGTCCAGGGAAATAACATGAGATAGATCTGTTCATCCTCCACTTCTCGAATTTTAAATAGAGTACAGATCCTATTAAAGGTACGATGATGTTCGTTTGGATCTTCCTTCAGCGCACCACTAAATTGGCATTGATTAGTTACCATGTGTAGGATTTATCCTTTGATTTTATAATCTGGCGCATTAATGTCTGGTTGAGTAATTGCATGACTTTGTCCAGTGCGTTTAGGTCTCATTCGGTCTTCCATACTTAGAGGTTCCAGATTTTCCATGATTGAGTTTGTTGAATCTGAATCACTAGAGGATTCTAATTTAATAGTTTCTTCCTCGACAATCTCTGGATGAGTGATTTGTGATTCAGGAGGAATGATTATTGGTTCAGGATCTCTGAATTGTCCCTGAATATCCTCCGGATTCTCAATTGTGAGGTCGGGTTCAAAAAATGGATTATCGAAAATTTGAATTGGAGTACTTGGTCGACTAGATGACGATTCTAAAGAAAAATCAACAGCGACAATATTGGCTAGATGTCTTGATCGTGTTACAGGTGGTGAACGTATATAAGGTGGTGAACGTTTTGCTCGGTGCATTCACTGAATATCCTATTAGTTATAAAAGATAAAAATTATATAAGTTATCAAATTAATAGACTTTTCTGATTTTGCCCACGTTTCGAATAGCCAATAGATGCAGCAGGTAGCCAGGACCCTTTAAATCAGAAGCCCACAACTCGCCACTAACAAATCCAACTATTACTACGAAGCAGAAAATTTTGGATGTCTATTAATTTAACCGCTTAAAATAATTTTTCGTCGAAATTTAAAGAAATTTTAGAGAAGAAATAGAAAATTCTATGTCCTAAAAACTAGAGCGTCGAGAAATAAGAAAGAAAAAGAGCGCGTCGAAAAACGTCGAAAAAAAAGGTCGAAAAAAAAGCGTAAGAAAAATAATAAAATGCAGCGTCGAAACTTAAACGTCTAAAAACTAAAAATTAAAACTTACGTCTAAAGGTATTAAAGCTTAAAAGGAATTCTATATCCAAAACGGCAATAACTTAAAAAGTATTAAAATATATTAAAATTTAAGTGATAAGCGACGTCGTAAAATTCTACAGTGCCTAAGTCTTAATCTAAAGAAAAAGCACTTAAGGGATTTTACGGCAAAGCCTAAAAAATTAGAAATAAAAAAATAACTACGGAAAATACTATATCTTAAAACTAATTACGAACGAAAAATACAAATATTACAAATAAACTATTAAAAAGATACGAAATATAGAAATAAAACTTAAAGTTATAAAAATACAATTTTTATAAAAATATTATTTTTATATAAAGTATTTTATAAAAGTATTAATTTTATAATTTAATAAAACTAATTAAAACTAAAATTACAAATTAAATAAAACTAAAACAAATTAATTTAATAATTAACCCTAATTAGGGTTTATAATAATAATAATTAAATTATACTCCGTAATTAATGCAGTACCAGGTTCAGACCAGCGTGCCAGACTGTCTCATGCGATCGCATGAGTTTTAGCCTACGGGTTCATGCGATCGCATGGCCCAAATATTCAGATCACAAATTGGGCTGCTACAGTGTAGCCCGAATACTTTTTATATATATATTTTTTATTTTTCTGTTTTTAATTTATATAGAATATTTATATAAAATAAATAAAAACTTAATTTTTTTAAAAAAAACTACCTATTAGTTTTTGTAACTAAAAGAAAATACAAACTTTTTAATTTTTTATATTTTGAACAACTCTTAAAAATATATATATTTTGTTTTTATTTTTATATTTTTTTATTTTTAATATTTAAAACGTATTTTTACAAAAAGAAGTTAAAACTTAAAAAAAAAATCTTTTTTTATAGCGTTTCACTTCCAGTGTTTAAGCAGTCCCCGGCAGCGGCGCCAAAAATACTTGATGTGCGTAGAAGTGTATACGAAATAGTTATATTTTTACTACGAAATACTATTAAATATGATACAATTTTACACAAGTTATTTATTTATTTATAGAGTGGATATACCTAAACCTTGCTACAACACTTATAGGCAGTATACCTAGTCGTACAGTAGTGTAGTTTTTAGTAAGTCCGGTTCGTTCATAGGGAACTAGCCAAGTTTAACGCTATATTTTTAAAACTATATTTGTGTATATATATATATATATATATATATATGAGTAGTATTATTATTATAAAAGGGGGTTTTTACAGTTTAATGACCGGTTTGTCGATTTTAAAACTTTAGTCGCAGTTAAAACCTAATGTAAAATATTAAAAATATAAAAGACTTAATTTAAAGCGTAAAGTAAATAACGATAATAAAATTGCGATAATTAAAAGTGCGATAAATAAATTGACAGTAAATAAAAGTTGCGATAATATAAAATTGCGATAATAAAAAGTGCGATAAATAAAATGACAGTAAATAAAAGTGCGATGAAATATGAAATAAAGGAATTATGCTTATTTAAACTTTCATAATCATGATGTTTGACGTGTTGATTTTAGTTTATTACCATGGGTTAATTTTCCTTTGTCTTGGATTATTCGATATGTCCATCTGGTTTTTGTCTATAACAGTCCATCAATCATAAATATAAAGTGCGAGTGTCCTCGTCAAATTATCCCTATATCCGAAGTCAAATATTTCAACTAATTGGGGACTTAAACTATAATTACACCTATTTTCCTTGTATGTAATTCACCCCTGTTTTAATAAGTCCATTGACTATTAATCCATTCCCGTGTCCGGTTAAATGAACGATTATTAGTACTTATAAATATCCCGCCCATCGTGTCCGATCGAGTGTATGTGGTTATTTATAGGTACGTTCAATTGTAATTTTTATATTAAATTAACGAACTATCATTCAATTAAATAAATATAAAGATCATTAATAGCCCATAGTCTAATTTCCACAAGTGTCGTTCTTTTGTCCAAACCCCAATTATGGTCCAAAGCCCAATTACCCAATCTTAATATTTAGCCCAACATCACGATTACTTCGATTTAAATAAGCATAATAATAACTTAGCTACGAGACATTAATTTAAAAAGGTTGAACATAACTTACAATGATTAATACTAGCGTAGCTTTTCACGGACAGAATTTCGACTTACACACTTACAACATTCGCTAACATACCCTTATTATTATTAAATTAAAATTAAAATTAAAATTAAAATTATAAATTATATATATATATATATATATATATATATATATATATATATATATATATATATATATATATATATATATATATCGTAGAGAGTGAGAGACAGAAAAAGATGTGTTATTTTCGGCCAGAATATGCGAACTTTATAGGACCTGAGCTGATACTGTGCACCATGCGATCACATGGTTTTTGGTCTTCCTGGCCATGCGATCGCATGGCCTTCTTTTACAGCTCACATGCTTTTGTTTTCTTGTTTGCCGACGGTTTTAATATATAATATAATATATATATAATTTTAAGAATTAATTATATATTATATTATATTCATGTGCATAGTTGACTTGTAATTTTTAGTCCGTTGCGTCGCGCGTTGAGATTTGACTCTGGTCCCGGTTCCGGATTTTCGAACGTCCTTTCGTACTATTTAATATCTTGTACTTTGCGTTTTGCGGCTCGTACTCTTGTAACTTTTAGACGTTTCTCATCAATAATTTGAACCACTTTGATTGTACTTTGTACATTTTAGCTTTTTGGTCGTTTGCGTCTTCAATTCGTCGAATCTGTCTTTTGTCTTCACCTTTTATTATTTAAACGAATATCACTTGTAAATAGAACCATTGCAACTAAAAGCTTGTCTTTCTTGAGGGATAATGCTATGAAATATATGTTCGTTTTTAGCATTATCACTCTTCCCCATACATCTAACTTTATCTATTCCAAGCTCTCACCATTCTCCAACACAAGAAAGTAGATTTGGACCCTTCCCCTTTGAGCTTGAAAACCGTCGGCCTTGAGGGGTGTTGGGGGAGTTCAAATTTTTATTTTTTTGTTACTTATTAGCTAGTATTGCTTCATTCTTTACACACACATACATACACCACTTTTCTCTCAACTTTCTCTCATTTCTTTTCTCTCAAATATTGTAAGTAACATGAACTATTTCTTCTTCTTTCTTTTCTTTAAAAACCGAATCATAAACACATCATCATCATTACTTGTTCTTTGTTGTTGTTTAATTACTTGTAGTTGTTTGTTGTTGTTAAAGATCAAGTTCTATAACTTGTATCTTCATGTAATCTTGGTTACTTCCATCTTTTCTTTGATGAAGAACCAAGAACAAGAATCTAAACTTTCTAGTTTATGGTTCTACACTTAAATGTTTTAAAGATTTAAAGTTCATAAGTTTTAAAATCATACTTGTGTTCATGTTAGTAAACTTGAGGTTTACTTTCTTAAAGATCAAAGCATTGGCTTGAATCTTTCTAAGTATGAACAACCATGAACTTATTACTTGTACAATTAGTTTATCTCTTCATTTTATGTACTTTAAAGTTATGATGTTGTTAAATTGGTCAAGTTAATCTTGATCTCATATTTCTTGAAACTAAAAGTTAACTTAAAAAGTTTAAGGACATGGAAGTTTAACTTTCTAGTTATAACTTCATATACTTATGTTGGATCTAAGTTTATATAACTTATGGTCTTCTAATTTTGTTGTAAATAAGAGCTTACAAGCTTACATACATTTTACAAGTTGAAAATCTAAGTTTCATAGCTTACGGTTTCATTAAAGTGTAGATCCAAGTTTTGTAACTTAGGATCTAACTTAAGAACACTAGATCTAGTCTTTCTAGTCTAGGATCTTTAAGATCTAGCTAAGATCTAAGTTCTATAACTTATGATCTTGTTTATTTAGTTTACTTTCAAGTTTGTAGCTTAATATTACTAGTAGAACTCATGTATGTGTCGGATCTAAAATCTTGATGTAACTTTGGTTCATCAAACTACATACAACTCTTAAGTGAGTTGTGCTACATATCTTAGACTTACACTAGTGTTATGATGATCAAACCTTAGTTAAGATGATGCAAACCCATCAACGAGTTGTACACTTGAAGCTATACGCATCAAGGATGAGAACCGTGATGAGCATCAAGCACCAAGAACCCACCGGAACACCTTTACTTACTGTTTCTGGAACTGATCAGACTACTTGTATAGTGACCCGAACTTTTCCATGTTTATATATATATTAAATGAAATTGTTATTTACATGATTAAGTGTTTCCAACATGTTAAGCAATTAAACTTGTTAAGACTTGATTAATTGAGATAGGTTTCATATAGACAATTGACCACCCAAGTTGACCGGTGATTCACGAACGTTAAAACTTGTAAAAACTATACGATGACATATATATGGTTATATATATAGTTAACATGATTTTATTATAAGTATGTATCTCATTAGGTATTTTAACAATGAGTTATATACATAAAAATGAGACTATTAATTTAAGAAACTCGAAAACGATATATATAACGATTATCGTTATAACAACGTCTTACTAGGTACATATGAATCATATTAAGATATTGATACACTTGGTTAATTATGTTAAATGATAAGTAAATATATTATTAAGTGTATTAATAATGAAATACATATGTAAAAATAAGACTACTAACTTAATGATTTCGAAACGAGACATATATGTAACGATTATCGTTGTAACGACATTTAACTGTATATATATCATACTAAGATATATTATATATCATAATATCATGATAATATAACAATTTAACATCTCATTTTTTATAATAAACAATGGGTTAACAACATTCAACAAGATCGTTAACCTAAAGGTTTCAAAACAACATTTACATGTAACGACTAACGATGACTTAACGACTCAGTTAAAATGTATATACATGTAGTGTTTTAATATGTATTCATACACTTTTGAAAGACTTCAAGACACTTATCAAAATACTTCTACTTAACAAAAATGCTTACAATTACATCCTCGTTCAGTTTCATCAACAATTCTACTCGTATGCACCCGTATTCGTACTCGTACAATACACAGCTTTTAGATGTATGTACTATTGGTATATACACTCCAATGATCAGCTCTTAGTAGCCCATGTGAGTCACCTAACACATGTGGGAACCATCATTTGGCAACTAGCATGAAATATCTCATAAAATTACAAAAATATGAGTAATCATTCATGACTTATTTACATGAAAACAAAATTACATATCCTTTATATCTAATCCATACACCAACGACCAAAAACACCTACAAACACTTTAATTCTTCAATTTTATTCATATAATTGATCTCTCTCAAGTTCTATCTTCAAGTTCTAAGTGTTCTTCATAAATTCCAAAAGTTCTAGTTTCATAAAATCAAGAATACTTCCAAGATTGCAAGTTTACTTCCAAGTTTTCTAAATCCATTCCAAGTAATCATCCAAGATCAATAAACCTTTGTTACTTACAGTAGGTTATCTTTCTAATACAAGGTAATAATCATATTCAAACTTTAATTCAATTTCTATAACTATAACAATCTTATTTCGAGTGGAAATCTTACTTGAAATTGTTTTCGTGTCATGATTCTGCTTCAAGAACTTTCAAGCCATCCAAGGATCCTTTGAAGCTAGATCTATTTTTCTCATTTCTAGTAGGTTTATCCAAGGAACTTGAGGTAGTAATGATGTTCATAACATCATTCGATTCATACATATAAAGCAATCTTATTCGAAGGTTTAAACTTGTAATCACTAGAACATAGTTTAGTTAATTCTAAACTAGTTCGCAAATAAAAGTTAATCCTTCTAACTTGACTTTTAAAATCAACTAAACACATGTTATATATCTATATTATATGCTAACTTAATGATTTAAAACCTAGAAACACGAAAAACATCGTAAAATCGGATTTACGCCGTCGTAGTAACACCGCGGGCTGTTTTGGGTTAGTTAATTAAAAACTATGATAAACTTTGATTTAAAAGTTGTTATTCTTGGAAAATGATTTTTATTATGAACATGAAACTATATCCAAAAATTATGGTTAAACTCAAAGTGGAAGTATGTTTTCTAAAATGGTCATCTAGACGTCGTTCTTTCGACTGAAATGACTATCTTTACAAAAACGACTTGTAACTTATTTTTCCAACTATAAACCTATACTTTTTCTGTTTATATTCATAAAATAGATTTCAATATGAAACCATAGCAATTTGATTCACTCAAAACGGATTTAAAATGAAGAAGTTATGGGTAAAACAAGATTGGATAATTTTTCTCATTTTAGCTACGTGAAAATTGGTAACAAATCTATTCCAACCATAACTTAATCAACTTGTACTGTATATTATGTAATCTTGAGATACCATAGACACGTATACAATGTTTCGACCTATCATGTCGACACATCTATATATATTTCGGAACAACCATAGACACTCTATATGTGAATGTTGGAGTTAGCTATACAGGGTTGAGGTTGATTCCAAAATATATATAGTTTGAGTTGTGATCAATACTGAGATACGTATACACTGGGTCGTGGATTGATTCAAGATAATATTTATCGATTTATTTCTGTACATCTAACTGTGGACAACTAGTTGTAGGTTACTAACGAGGACAGCTGACTTAATAAACTTAAAACATCAAAATATATTAAAAGTGTTGTAAAAATATTTTGAACATACTTTGATATATATGTATATATTGTTATAGGTTCGTAAATCAACCAGTGGCCAAGTCTTACTTCCCGACGAAGTAAAAATCTGTGAAAGTGAGTTATAGTCCCACTTTTAAAATCTAATATTTTTGGGATGAGAATACATGCAGGTTTTATAAATGATTTACAAAATAGACACAAGTACGTGAAACTACATTCTATGGTTGAATTATCGAAATCGAATATGCCCCTTTTTATTAAGTCTGGTAATCTAAGAATTAGGGAGTAGACACCCTAATTGACGCGAATCCTAAAGATAAATCTATTGGGCCTAACAAACCTCATCCAAAGTACCGGATGCTTTAGTACTTCGAAATTTATATCATATCCGAAGGATGTCCCGGAATGATGGGGATATTCTTATATATGCATCTTGTTAATGTCGATTGCCAGGTGTTCACCATATGAATGATTTTAATCTCTATGTATGGGATGTGTATTGAAATATGAAATCTTTTGGTCTATTGTTACGATTTGATATATATAGGTTAAACCTATAACTCACCAACATTTTTGTTGACGTTTAAAGCATGTTTATTCTCAGGTGAATACTAAGAGCTTCCGCTGTTGCATACTAAAATAAGGACAAGATTTGGAGTCCATGTTTGTATGATATTGTGTAAAAACTGCATTCAAGAAACTGATTTCGATGTAACATATTTGTATTGTAAACCATTATGTAATGGTCGTGTGTAAACAGGATATTTTAGATTATCATTATTTGATAATCTACGTAAAGCTTTTTAAACCTTTATTTATAAAATAAAGGTTATGGTTTGTTTTAAAAATGAATGCAGTCTTTGAAAAACGTCTCATATAGAGGTCAAAACCTCGCAACGAAATCAATTAATATGGAACGTTTTTAATTTAATAAGAACGGGACATTTCAGTTGGTATCCGAGCGTTGGTCTTAGAGAACCAGAATTTTGCATTAGTGTGTCTTATTGAGTTGGTTAGGATGCATTAGTGAGTCTGGACTTCGACCGAGTTTACTTGAAAAATGATTGCTTAACAAATTTTGTTGGAAACTATATATTTTTAACATGTGAATATTATGTGATATATTAATCTCTTAACGTGTTTGATATTATGTGATAGATGTCTACCTCTAATACAAGTCCCATTGACTCACCTAATAATAATGAAGAGACAAATGTAATTTGAAATGATTCGTGGACCGATTCACAACCAACCGACCAAGGTTAATTATGGTCAACGGTGTTTCCGCCAAGGAAGCAAAATATTGGGAGGATTACCAATTCTCCGATGAATCGGATTCCGACGAGAATTCCGATGATGTTATAGAAATTATCCCAACTGAATTTAAAAAGGCAAAAGAAAATAATAAGGGAAAGGGCATAAAAATAGAGAAATCTAATTCCAACCCCGATGAACTTTATATGTATCGTCAACCCCCGAAGCCCTTAAGTTGTAACAATGACCCGGGAACCTCTAAACCACCAGGTTTTTCTAAACCGTTGTGGAAAACGACAGCTCGTATTAGGGGAACATCATATATCCCTAGAAACTTGGCAAAACGAACCAAAACCGAAGAAGAAGAAACGAGCGAGTCAGAATAAGATAGTTGTATTCGTGTGGTGTAATATATGTAATATAGTGTGCTTATGCTTTATGATATATGTAAAAATTGCTTGTATTAATAAGTATTTTTTTTTTATGAATCTAACTCTTGTCTATTTTACAGTATAAAAACACAAAATGGATAGACAACCCAAT
The DNA here is from genome assembly GCF_046630445.1 of Rutidosis leptorrhynchoides. Taxonomy (NCBI): domain Eukaryota; kingdom Viridiplantae; phylum Streptophyta; class Magnoliopsida; order Asterales; family Asteraceae; genus Rutidosis; species Rutidosis leptorrhynchoides. The sequence continues at coordinate 278,664,189 of NC_092340.1, read as the reverse complement.
ATTTTAAGAGACCTACCCGGAGACATGATTGATGAAATCTTGTCTAGAGTCGGTCAGAATTCTTCGGCACAACTATTTACGGCGAAATCAGTTTGTAAGACATTCGAAGAACGTTCCAAGAATGTCTTGGTTTATAAGAGACTTTCGTTTGAAAGATGGGGGATATCACATTGGGAAACCCATAAGTTACGATGTGTTTACTTTGACGCATATATTGCGGGGAACCCAAATGCTATTTTACGCAACGGGTTAAGAAATTATTTTGACTCAATGTATCCGAATATAGGACTTCATGATTTAGAAAAAGCAGCTAACATGCAACATAAAGAAGCATGCTATGCTTACGGGTTAGTAATGTTCGCTTCTCACCAAAGTGAGAAAAAGAACATCGGGCTATAACTATTAAACAAAGCGTTCCCACAAGTGACGGAGTCGGTAATTGGGGTAAGAAATGAGGTTTTTAGGTTATTACGAGACTGTTGGTCATTACGTAACCCTTGTCCCTTTGACGACGTTACAACACGCTGTCTTATCAACGACCATAATGGTTATGTTCCACAAGACCAAGGATGGGAAGTAGTCCTAATAAAACCAGAATGCATGACTTGTTTCTGGATGTATGAATTACGTGTCTTTATTGCCTTTGCTGAACGACTTGTGTACTAGCTAGAATTATCTTGACAACCATCTTGTATCAAAGTTATTGTGTGCTATATTTCATGCTTTATGTAAAATAAGCGGTATTGTAAGTTTGTAAAATATTGTATAAAAGTTTGAACGCGAAATATTATTATAATCAGTTTTTCATATAGAATTGTAGTAGTTGAATTGTATATTAGCTACTAAGTATGAACTTAACGGGTAGGTACTACCCGAATTTAAACTTATAAAACACTAATATGAAGAAAAAGATTTTATAAATGAGTTCATATTATGCTACGAAATACTATTAACTACTCTTAATATTCTGTATGATTAACTTGTTCCATTTGACTATTTTGAAGGAAATGGCACCGACTACTCGACACACCGTGAATATGAATGAAGAGGAATTCCGTACTTTTCTAGCTTCAAACATAGCCACAGTACAGGCTGCGCTACATACCAACAATAACCTTGGATCTAGCAGTACAGGAAATCGTGTAGGATGCACCTACAAAGAATTCACTGCCTGCAAACCTTTGGAATTTGATGGAACCGAAGGACCGATCGGATTGAAACGGTGGACCGAGAAGGTCGAATCGGTGTTTGCCATAAGTAAGTGTACTGAAGAGGACAAAGTGAAGTACGCTACGCATACCTTCACAGGTTCTGCGTTAACATGGTGGAATACCTATTTAGAGCAAGTGGGACAAGATGATGCGTACGCACTACCGTGGTCAGCATTCAAGCACTTGATGAACGAGAAGTACCGTCCCAGAACCGAGGTCAATAAGCTCAAGACAGAACTTAGAGGGTTACGAACCCAAGGATTTAATATTACCACGTACGAAAGACGATTCACAGAATTGTACCTATTGTGTCCGGGAGCGTTCGAAGATGAGGAAGAGAAGATCGACGCATTTGTGAAAGGATTACCGGAAAGAATCCAAGAAGATATAAGTTCACACGAGCCCGCCTCCATACAACAGGCATGTAGAATGGTTCACAAACTAGTGAACCAGATTGAGGAAAGAATTAAAGAACAGGCGGCTGAAGAGGCCAATGTGAAGCAAGTCAAAAGAAAGTGGGAGGAAAACGGTGATAAGAATCACCAATACAACAACAACAACAATTACAATAACAATCGCAACAATTATCCCAACAATCGCAACATCAATCGCAACTACAACAAACGGCCCAACAATAACAACAACAACAACAACAACAACAACAACAACAACAACAACAACAACAACAACAACAACAGCAACTACAACAATCATCCCAACAACAATAACAACCGTAACAACAACAACAACAATCAGAAGCAGCTATGCCAAAGGTGTGAAAAGTATCACTCGGGGTTCTGCACCAAATTTTGCAACAAGTGTAAAAGAAATGGTCATAGCGCGGCGAAGTGTGAGGTCTACGGACCAGGGGTTAACAGAACGAAAGGAACAAATGGTGTCGGAACGAGTAATGGCGGAGC